>NW_010972820.1:5986007-6278298 GCF_000737465.1 Haliaeetus leucocephalus | reverse complement strand
CCTGGCCCGGCCTCCGCGGCGTGGCGGGGGTGAGCCGAGCCGCGGGCCGTTGCGTGGCTCCCCCCCGCCCCCGGCGAGGCGACTCGGGAAATGGAAACCGGCTCCCTCCCTCCCTCCGCCTCCCAGGAGCTTTTTTTTATTTGTAACGGTGATAACAACAGCAGCAACGGCTTCCCCGCCCTCGCCCGTTCCCCGGTGTCTCGCCGCCGGAGGACGCCGGTGTCTGTCACAGGGCGGGGGGTGCCCCTGCCCGCTGCTGCCGCCCCTGGGCCCGGGCGAGCAGGTGGTCTGGGGTGCTGGACCCTCTTTATCCGGTTTTATTTAAATCCTTCATTAGGTGCTTCGTTGATGGCACACTAGTGATGACAAGTCTTTGCTTTTTTTTTTTTTAATATTGCTGAATTTTGTTTGAAAACGTGTTGTAAGCCACTGTCCCTGGTCACAGCCTGATTTTTTTGGCTGTAAGCTACTTCACGTGGGTGCTAGCCACCCAATATTGGGATGGATTTGAAAACACAGCTTCAGGCTCTTATGGCAAGTAGTTTAGTGGTCCAGCCACGTCCAGCTTTTGGGAGGACTACCTCTGCAAAAGCTTTTGGATATGCAAAAGTTTCTGTTCTTGTGAGTCATGTGCTGTTATTGTACTCTCTTCAGGGTTTATTTTTATGGACGAGTCTTTGGCTGTCTGTCTGCCAGATTTCATCTCCGGTGGTGGAGGAAAGGGAGTAATATTCTGTTTTCCCTATGCACTCCCTGTTTGGACTTCCTGGCTGTTACATATGGACTTCCTCCTACACTGAGCTGCTACAACTTTTCCTTATTGTCACCCATCAATGGTTTTGATGTCTGTCAGTGCAGCTGCTCATAAGTTTCACAAATTGACAGACAAGTTTCAGATGGATTTTGCTGCTGCTTGTAAGCCCTTGAATGACAGCAGCAAAAACTGACTTAATACTGTTAACGTAAGCTCAGACTTACAGAAATAATGTAGTAGCACCAGTTTAACTAATTGATGATGGTAACATGAATAATGCTTAGCACAACCTATGCCAGTTGGAGCTGCTTTAAATTTACTGCAGTACTAGTGTAGGCAAATTCATTCCGAGTTTGAGTTCAGCTGTTTTCTTCCCATCTTGGGCATTATTATCTTACATTTCAGAGGTAATTATGTCTGTGGTAGTGCAAGTGTGAGCCCTGTGACCTCTGGAACAAGTACTACTTTTGCCCTGTAGTGGAGAAGGAATGTCAATCCTATGTATTCTTTAAGAATTACATGAAGCAAATCACAGCTGGACTGAAATAAGGAGGTAAATGGACTTCAGGCTCTGAACTCTCAAATTACATTCCAAGAAAACTTCCTTTCAATGGCCATCTAACTCTGGGTACATCTTAGCTCATTACATGTCTTCTTTCTTGACCTTGGTGTTTCCTAGGTTCATGCAGACCTGCCCAAACTCTTCTTGAGAAGCAGGTTTTGGTTGTAGTGTTTTGCTCCAAACATGTACTGGCAGGACCAGCTTAGAAAATACCACCACCAGTCTAGTGTGTGCTGTGTCTGACATCTTGAATTGTGATTTTTTTTTTTTTTTTTTTTTCCCCCTCCCACATACGTTTGAATAGCTTTAATTTGAAAGATACATAGTTTACCTCTCCACCCTTAAATGAAGAGTCATAGTACTCTCTTAGGAAATGGAGATGTATGTTTGAACTTCCTTATGCTGAAGAAGGCACTAAATCCAGGTATTTAACTTCCTTTGCATGTGCTGTAGCCATTAGGGTATTATATGGATGGTGCTGACACTTCTTTAAGATTGTGATCTCTGCCAAATTCAAGCCAATATCTCTTACAAAATAAACCAATAAGTATATCTTTTCAGGGCAGGCAGGATTCTAGATGATGAATCTTAAGTGATTTTTTTTTTTTTTTTTTTAAAGCAAGCATTAACACCTGAGTCCAATGCCAGTGAATACACTAAGCTGACCTTGCCAGCAGGAAATAGTATTAGTTTTTTCATCACTCTTCTGAAGTACGCTTCAGCAGGTGTTTTCTGGGAACTTAAGAGCTTGACACAAATTTCTGGATTCTACTGTTAAGGCTCAGTGCATGAAAACTAAGTTTTGCAGCCCAAAGCTGTAGGTTTTAGGCTCTTTGGCTCTGACTTGGCATTTTGGGTGCTTTCTTTTGTCTTTGGATATTCATGACTTGAAATGCAAGCGAGTTAGATAACAAATAAGTTATGTGAGTGCATGAGGCATATAATGCTTTTTCTTTCCCAGGTGTCATGTACTTTTATTTCAAATCAATAGGAGTTTGTTTATGAATAGGGATAATATTTACCAAAAATAGGCACAAAAGCTCCTTAGTTCCACACCCTTTTAATTATTTCTGTACAGACAAACTCTGGGAAAATCTGCATATGCTCCACATTGTAGATTCTGTTAATAGAATAGCAAAGGGCTTAGTTTTGTAACTACACCATAAACACCTTTGGTGGTCCAGCTACACTTACATTTAACTATTGTCTTTTTCTAGATCACTATACTTGCAATATAGTTTTTTTCGGTCTCTTCTCTTTAATAGGACATGAGTGTGGAAAGATGCAAGGATGTCATGCTTAGATTTAGTTGGCTTTCTCAAGTTCTGGTTTTTTGTTTCAGTTGCAGAGCTTTGTCTTCCTGCCAAGAGATCTGTGGAACAAGAGCTTAAGCAAGAAATTTTTTTTCATTTGTCTATACTGGGAGCTAATCATGGATACATTTTTAAAAAGTGATCAAATCTTTTCTACAATTTATCTTTATCTAGCATCTATTTAATTTTATTTCCAGGAATCTCCCTCTGCATGTGTCCCCTCCCTCCCAGCTTGCTCCTCCTGCCCCAGCAGTCAAATTCTAGCGGTGCATGTTGGAGATGGAGTTATTTGATGCCCACAGAGCTGTGCCATAAGGAACAATTTATAGACTGTTCAAACTCTTGAACTTAGTGATGGTTAGAATGACTCTCTGCAGCTTTGAAACATCATTTGGTGTTTTGAGAGGCATGTGGCTCTTCCGCCACGTGTTCGTTGTAAGCAACATAGATTTTTTTTTTTAATTTTTGTAAATAACAGAATTAGTGATTTGAATTTGAACATGATTTATGTCTTTTCAGTGTTCAAAGGTAATAATAGATTAGCATTGCTTCTTTCTTTTGTTAGTTACAGACAGGCTGCTTCAAATAGTGGGTAGCAGCACTAATCTTGGATCACTGTAGAATAATAATAACGAATAGCATAGCTGCAGCATGATAAGGGTTTCTCTGACTCCAATTGATAACTCTTGAAGACTTCTTTGTTTAATATTTGGTAAATGTCAGCTTGCCTATCTAGTGAAAGTAGTAAATATATAGAAGCATGGTATGTGGAAGATATGAGGAGCTATACTTGTTTGGGACTGTTTTAATTCTTATTCTGATTGCTTTGTAACTTTGGTATTTGGATCAGTTAAGATGGTGAGGAAAGAGTTCAAAATATGTTTTACGAGAACATTCCTATATTTTCATATCTTGGAACCATATACCTGGGTCTCAGAAAGTGTAGTCCCTTCTGTCATAAGCTGATGTGTATGTGAAGAGTCTGTAGAGATTGTACTCCTAACAATGGGTAATTTGCTTTAAGCTAGAAAATATAATCATTATACATCAATAATAATAATAATTATTGTACATTAATTTTAGTAATTATTATACATTAAAGCCTTTTAAGTTTTGTCAAATTCATCCTTTAAAAATAATATTTTACTCCAGAAGGTCTGTAAGTGACCAAACAGGCACGTTATACCCATACGGTGTGCTGGTACATGCAGCACTAGTACTGACAGGGACTGTATAGTTGAATGTCAGTCTGTTCCCACCATTGACTTGGATCTTTGTGTTCTGGCCTTTTTTCATTGCCTTCAGATGTGGAATATGAAACTGACTAGGAATTAAGATGAAATTTATTGCATTCAGGTATTCAAGTTTAGAGACAAAAATGAGTGGTTGTGGAGTAACTTAGTTTAAAGAAATCACTTTTACAAACTCATAGGTATCAGGACTATGGAAATCACCCTGGAACACAGGAAACTTCCTTCTTTTTAAAATAAGGGGTTTTTTTTGTTGTTAATGCACATTTCTTAAATATTTTGACTCAATTAACAGAATTGTCAATTTAAAGAAATTAATGCTCCATTGAAAATTCTGTAATTATTACTTTGTAAAAGAAGAAAGCCACATTGAAATTTCATGTACTGCAGTCCTGTTAACTACCTCTTCTAAGTATGGTGGCTTTTTCTTCATAGTGAAACTTCAGGTATGTATAACCTGCGTAAAAAGAATGACCTATTGAACAATGGACACTTTAAAAGGTAAATCAGTGTTGCTAGATGAATTTATTTTACATAAAAGATTTCTTTATGATAATGGAGTAATTTAATTTCTTCACAGATAATGAAACTGCTGTCTACACACTAATGCCGATGGTTATGGCTGACCAGCACAGGTGAGAGCTTCTTTAAATCTCTCTCTCTCTTTTTTTTTTTTTTTTTTAATTTCCCTGAAAAAACAGCATGTTTGCTAGAGTTGTAGCTGCTAGAGCATTCTCGGGAGTTCTGCTGCTGAATTGCTGAGATATCTTCTGTAGCTGAAGTTAGTCACTGACTGTGTGCATCCCAGCATATTCCCACCTCAGAAACCTGTTTTGTTTTATGCCATAGACTGGAGCTGGGATTTGTTCTGTTGATGAACATAGAGAAATTTGTCCTAGGATAAGAACAAAAGCATTGTTTTGTAACTGGGTTGTAGCGCTGTGTATTTATTGATGACATAGAAGCTCTTAGTCTCATTAGATGTCCCAGAAAGACATGGAATAAGAGTTGGACAATGAGATTGATACTTCTGGGATTCCTCAGATGAGCAGTGGTTTCTCTTACCCATTTGTCCCCAGAGTGGTTGGGACCTGGGGGCTGTATAGTGCCAGCTAAGTGGTGCTACCTTCTGATGAGTTTTGTAGGCAAGCAGGTAGTAACTCTTACTAAACTGTAAACTGTTTATCTAATCAGGATAAACATTTGTTCTGCTATGTAGTACCTTGTTGAGATTGTGTGCAAGAGCTTTAAATTAGGTGATCAGCTCATTACTGGAGATTGAAATCACTAGTTCACTTGTGGTTTTCCCTATTTTGAAATATTTTATCTTCACTAATATTTTATCTTTACTAATTCATTAGGACTAGAAGGGTCCTATATAAATTTCTTATCCTATTGGCATATCATGTGTCCTTCTACTTCATCATGATGATTTCACATACCAGTCATCCTTCTGAACTTTGCCTGTGTTTGGGAAAGCTGCTGGATATCTGATTAGGGAGTCTGTGTTGACATAAGGAGGAAAACGGGAATTTAAAGTTTTGAAACCAAAGCTATTACTATGCTTTTTTCCATATTTGTAAAGAAGGGATTTGGCCATCTCGTCTAATTCTTACTAGTTTACATCTGAAACAGTTGCATAGTGTCAGCAGTTCATTTTTTATGTACAAGTAAGAAGAGAAAGAGTAAAAGTACTGTTAATATGCAAATGCTTGAAAGCTGTTGGGTCTCTTGTTCAGAAATCAGTTGGAGAGAAAAGAAATTGTGATCAAGTAAGAAATAGAATACTTGTGTACCACTTACAGTATATACTTTGCTTGGATATTGTGAGCTATTTTTTAATTAAAATTATATTTCTATTTGAAGGTCTGTCTCAGAGCTGCTATCAAATTCAAAATTTGATGTGAATTATGCATTTGGACGTGTGAAGAGAAGTTTGCTTCATATTGCAGCAAAGTAAGACTTACTTGAGTCCAGTCGAGAAGTTAACAATGAAAGTATTACCACAAATCTAAGGCACCAATGTAAGCTGGAAAACTCTGTAGTACCAGTTAATGTTTTGTTTTTACACTTCCTTTTTGTATTTTGTTTGTTCTTTTAGCAATGTGCCTGCCTCATGGAGAGGACAGGTTTTGCACATGGTATCAAATGGCTTTCCAAATTCTAGTGAAGGAAGTCTTGGTTGATACTTTTTTTCCTTTCTGTGAAGAAATGTAGCCATTATGTGTATCTTGTATAGCTGGGTTACTCTTGCCTTTGTAGATTGTCTGCAGGTGCTGCTTGGTTTTAAAGTATTCTAAAACAGTGGGAAGTAGTTGGATGTTCAATGGGAAGCAGCTGTTCCAAAGTACTTCATGTGACTATAACTTGGCCACTCACTTCTAATGATTTTTTTTGTATCCTAGATAAAAGACTTAAGTGCAAATTTCAAATCCGTGACCTAGATTGTTATTTATGTAGCTCTTCAATGGGGATAAATCAATATTCCCAAGAAACATCCAGATTAACATAACCTTAATAGAAATGAGCCAGCTAGTTTTTGAAATGGCCTTTCAGGAAACTAAACTTTAAACTAATGAATGAGTGCTCTATATTTGGGTCCCTTTTAAATATCTTGAAAGTTCTTACATTTAAACTGTTAAAAAAAAAAAAGTAAAAATACAAGAAATAGTAGTAGTATTGCATGTAAATAGCAGGTATTTGGGTACAATAAAGGTAGAACTTCCAGCTTTCTAAGTAGAATGTTTTAGAAATATCTGTTTCCCAAACATTCCATCTTGGAATTATATGCTGCTTATGTAAAGTTTACTGAAGTACTTAAAGAAAAAAATGCAAGCAAATTTTTAGCATACATCTTGGAAGTATCTTTGAAAAGCTGTATTTATTGATCATAAACCCCAAGAAATTGTGTTACACTTAGTTTCTGGATTCTCTTTTATCTTGGCTAGTTGTTGGGTCATTAAGAGGTCATCAAGATGCTGTTTTTGCAACTTATTGTACAGCTAGACTTCAGTTTCTTTGGGTTGTGTAGCGGTTCTGTCATTGGGAAGACTAATAACAATGGATAAGCTGGTTGTGATGGATACAAGAACACTATATGTTTATCCTCCCAATTGGCTCTTCCCCTGGAAGAGTTCAGGGGTAAAATAAACATATAATGCAAAGTTTCTGTGTTCTTGGTGACATTGATTATCCTGAAGAGCTGCTATATTATGAAAAGTAAAAAGGAGTTACAGGTTCAAAACAAATAGCAAAGAAAGATTTGTATGAGTTTTGGAATTTTTCTGATATTTAAACTTTTAAATGTAACTTCCAGACACTGAAGCGTAACAACAAAAAAAAATACACTGGAATTGTTATTTAATGGAAAATTTAGTCCTGTGAATAGATTAAAGATGAAGGACATGAGAGGAAATAGTAAGCAAAACATTTTAAACAGTTTACATTTTAAACAACTGGCAGTCTTAAAGATTTACTGTTGGGTTTTAAAGTCACTAAAATCATATAGGAGGCTAGCATCTATTCATTAATACAAGTTATGATCAGTCAGTTCTCACTGTATTTGAGTGTCTTTAGCTTTGTGTAACTTGAACTATGAGGGCATAAAATATGGTTTAGCGTAAAGATTTTTCTACTGAATGTAATCTGTACATAGTGTTGCTGTCGTCTTTATGTCAATGTAGATTTGGTTTGTAAATATTCTTGTTACAGTTTTTCCCTTCTTTATTTTGTTCTTAGCTGTGGTTCAGTTGAATGCCTTGTTCTATTATTAAAAAAAGGAGCAAATCCAAACTATCAGGATATTTCAGGATGCACACCTCTCCATTTAGCAGCAAGGAATGGGTAAGAAAAAGTTTTTAAAACTCTTAAAAAGGTTTTGTGCATAATGCACTTGAGCTGACATGTTCTGTAATATTTTTGCAAAGTTCAAACATAATACTTTGGTTTTCACTTTTGAAAATATGGGTGGCTCACAGGTAATGTGGAGGTTAAAGTTCATAATTTGCATATTCAGAAAATAATTTTTTGTAAATAAGAAGTTATGTCTGAAGTGCCAATTTCATTGCCAGTCATTTTAGTGTCTTCTGTTAAGCAGGAGCCTAATGATTCTTACAACAGTGATCGAACAAGGGATGCATTCACCTTCCAGTTACCTAAGTAAGAAAAGATTTCTAAGACACTGGAGGACACTGGAGGGTTTGGAAGTGTTCAGAGATTTCAGATTTTTCTCAGATAGTGTCTCCAAAGAAATTCTTACTACAAGGAAAGGAACACAAAGTTCGCCTGCACAATATTAGGAGGGGAGGGGCAAAACAAAACCAAAAAACCAACCCAAAACCCGAAACAGTGAGCAAGTCCCTTTTTAAGATCTTTTAAGGTCTTATTTCTTGAATTGTAGTATGTGGAAACGCACAGCTGATAGTGGTAATGCTGTCTTTTTCTTTTTAGAGTAGGTATGTGTTACAGTAACTGAATTGTATCATGGCTGGTACTTCAAATGAGGAGGAGGTAGTGTTTAGTGGCTTTTAGGTATGTGGGAAGAGTATTTGTAGGAGCAGGGAGTAAGAAGCAGCCAAGTGATACATGATCAAATGCAGAAATACACACAGGAGACAGTTATGTGGAAAGGAGGCATAAGAAGGTGTGAGACATACCAAATAAAAAGGAAAAGTATGAATAAGCTCTTAAGAGTAAAGCACCTGGAGCATTAGAGTGTTAAAAGACCAAACAAAACATGAAGCAGGAAAACCACTCATACTTTCATTAAGGCAGTTCTTGTGCTTGCCAAAGATTTACATAGTGTTACAATGGGTGTCTCATTAAATAATGATTTAGTAGTGTACTGTAAATGTGTTCACTGAAGTGCAGAGATGATGATGAACTTCATGGATTTTCATTAGCTGAACTCTAGCTTCTTGTCTTGAGAGTGCAGTTCATGCTGAGCTGAAGCTGTTAGAGCAGTGGTTAAGTACTTCTACACTTTCCACAAAAAACATTCAGCTACACAACTATGTTTTTAGCCCTGTGCTGTCGTGTGCTACCCTTGCTCTGTGTGAGTGTCTGGTGTTACTGATGATCACTTCTCTTTTTACATGCTCAGTACCATACTCCTTATGAAGTAAAACTACCCGCTGTGGTTTGTACAATGATGAATTAGAGTGAGTGGAGCTCTAAGATACTTGGGTTTTGTAAATGATTTTCCCTGGCTGGGTTTTAATGTATTCTTTTGTTTATAGCCAGAAGAAATGTATGAGCAAGCTGCTGGAATACAGTGCAGATGTCAACATTTGTAATAATGAAGGTTTGACTGCAGTAAGTTCTACTGATTATCGTGGTGCTCTTAAAATGAATGAAGAATTTGAAGATTCTCATTTCTTAAGCTTCTGCCATCTTAGAAGTAAATAAACAAAACTGCTGTGTGTCCAGTGCCCTTAAGAATCAAAAGATATGATTGAAGTACCTAAGCATGTGATGGCATTATTCAAAGCTTCTCATTGTGAAAATGTTGACAATACTACAGTCAGGTTTTAAACCATATTTATGAAATATCATTGCTAAAGGAAACATATCATCATTTTGTACTTAGATTCATTGGTTGGCTGTCAATGGACGAACAGAATTGCTTCATGATCTTGTTCAGCATGTCAGTAATGTAGATGTTGAAGATGCAATGGGACAGACAGCCCTTCACGTAGCTTGTCAAAATGGACACAAGACAGTAAGTTTCTAAGTTTTATTAACACATTGGATTTATGAAGAATTGGGTAATGCCTCAATGTTGTTGCGTGTGGGTTGTTTGTAAACTTCAGGCTAGTCATGTGCATGATAATGGTTAGAAGTGTGAAGAACTCTGTTGTTTGTCTTTAGTATTGACTGCATACAATTCCATGGGAACAATTAATTTATTCTTGTGGAGATGATTGATCTCAGTGTTTATGGGAGTTTAAGTAACTTACTGTATACTATTCAGCTGTTCTGTAGTACTATTATTGCATTGTTGATTGCAGGTTTTGATATAAGGTTAAACATTTGAAAATGTTCTTCCTTACTTTTTAGACTCTGTTTGCTTCATAATTGTACCAGCTACTATGTACTTTTGAAATCTGAAATGATCTTAATGTATTGTGAATAAAAAATGAACAGAATTGGTTGGTTAGATATTTAACGTTGGAAGTAAACAAGTTCACATAGACTCTTCTATGGATCTGTGTGAATAATTTTTAGGCCTAGCCTTGCATTGCGGCTGACTGTTTACTCTCAGAGTACAGGTCTGGATGCTTTACTTGAAATGCTTTACAGCCATGTAGAGTCATACAGATTGTCTCCAGGACTATTCACTGTTCAAAAAACCCCTATCTTTCTACCCAGATCCTTTCTGTTGTCATTGACAAACTGTTATCTATAGACTTACCTACTTTATGTGACTGCAATATAGCAAAAGTTGTTTGAGAGTCTGCTCAATGCTTTCATATTTTAGAATTTGCTTACTTATTTCTTCTATTCTAGTGTGTGTTTAAAACTTCAGCTTGTGATAAGACTGTTTATGGCTGTCACTAACTTGAGGTTTACTTCTCTAAAAAGTGTCATTTTCCTTTTTAAATGGCTTGTAGTTCCAGGGGTCTTTGGGATTAGCTGAAGTTCAATAAAAGGCATTGTTATTAAAATGGGAAGTTCAAAGGAAGCTTTATGAGTTCTGACAGCCATGATTTTCCATATAGTGTTTAGGATTTTGAATTTGAGATTCATTACTGAAAATTAAATCCTTCAGTGTAATTAGACATGCATGACACTAAATAGTTGCAAGCCAATAGGCTTTTTTGTTGCTGTTTTTCTAATGCTGGTATTTTCTTCTGTTCTAGACGGTGCAGTGTTTGCTAGACAGCGGTGCGGATATAAACAGGCCGAATGTGTCAGGGGCAACTCCACTCTATTTTGCTTGCAGGTTATATATTCTTAACTTTTGAATACTGTGCTAAAAGTGAAATCTATTTTTTTCCTGCCTTCTGCAATAACAATGATCAGAAAGCACAAAATTTAAGGAACATAAAAGCTGACTGGTGTTTAATCTTGCCCCGTGTTTGAATGTAGTTTGGTGTCTCATCTAAATACTTATCTTACTACCACAGGCTTATATATACCTCTTTTTAACCAACATGTTAAACATGTAGGCATGCATGTTCTAGCATGAGTCATAAATCAATGACTGCTGAACTTTTTTCTGAAAAAATGAGATCTATCAACTTAGATTATTTTGAGTAAATTAAAAAGGCAGCCTTTTATAAGGCAAGCTTGACTATTCTTTAATGTACGTTATGGTATTACAGTATACATGAAATGTGCATATATGCCTTAAAGTTAGAATGTTGAATTGAATTTGTATTGTTGCTTTGATCAGTGCTGTTTTCTTCACAGTTTAGTTTTATTTCAAAACTAATCACATATGATAAATGACCTTTTGTTTTAATTGGAGTGTTTTTGCTATTTAGTAGAACATTTACAATTTTATAATCCCTGTGCTTTGGTTTCAGGTTAAATAGTTCACTTATGATTAAATGCTAATATAAACAAAAGGAGAAATGGACTGACCTGGTGGCCTGCCAAGAGTTATGTTCTGGGGAGCCCTGGTCTCTGGAGCTAGTGTATGCTGACTCTTGGCAGTTGAGAAGAAGGGAAGTGGAGAATAAATAGCTGCTAGCTAATGGAATGCCTTGCTGCTTGATTTAGGGACTGGTATTGGCATCCACTTTAAAAGAAATAAGCAACTTGCCTTGGCTTGGAGTTTTTCCATGAGAAGGGAATGTGTTGCAAGTACAGCGGTGATGTTCATCTAGAAATTAACAGTTGGAGCAGCTGGCAGGGTAGAATGAACAGGGTGCATAGCAGAAGCCAATGTCTCCTTGTCAGAAGTGCCAATTGGTGGTGCTGCCACCAGGGAAGAAAGGTTACAGGTCCCTGATGACAGGGAGAGCAGGATGTGGTAGCAGTGGCTGGTGATGGCTGGAGAAAGGGTATTGGTGATCAAAGTCTGACTGAAACCCCTGTTTATTCGAGGTGTTGGGTTGGGCACTTAGTCTAGAGAATTACAGTGAAGAGGTGCTTCAAGTAGGCCACTAGTCTTAGCTTCTTTCTGAGATCTGGTAGCAGACTCTGAATGTTTGTTTGCACTGGGGCAAAGTCTGGTGCATTAGATTAACCTGTTGGTTTCCTGGGCTGGAAGGAACTGAGAACTATTGAGAGACCAGTGAAGCTGCCTCTTGCCCCTCAGCTGTTGTCACTTTTCCTGTGTCCTTCCTGAACTGTTAGTGCAGGCAGCCATGATGAGTTCCAGGACAGCAAATATTCATATACTTTTGTGTGAAGGGTGCGCAGCAAACTAGCTTGTGATCTAAAACTTCATTGAAAAACTTTGTATCCATAACCTTAGTTGCTATGTCTTTTGTATCAGTCTTTCACTTCACGGTCAGATACTTCTGTACTACACTTGTCAGTATATGCACTAAATATTGGTGAGAGCAATAGTCAGCTAGTCTTTCAGCGTGTTTTTAATGAGGTTAACATCTAATCACTGGTACCCAATTTCACATTTTCTTCATAAGAAAGGGTTTTGGAAAGTGTATGCTGTAGGTGTTGAGGGATATAGATAATTTTTGGTCTTATTTTTTTTCTAGGCAATGATGGCCTGTTGGAATAATTATTTGTGAAATTCTTGACTCAAGGAAACATAAGTGCCCTATCCAACCTATAAATAGATGAGTGAGACTGAAATAGACTCTAAGTGGAAAAGTAAAACACATCACTATTCACATTTAAAGGCTAGGCAGGACATTCACATGTATTGGTTAAAAGAAATTAGAGCCAAGAGTGATGTATTGAACTCTTGTGCAAAAAAAGATGTTTTATCAATTAAAAAAAAATAAAATCTTACTAATGTTTTACTGATGGTTAAAGCACAACTACGTTATTTTTTTCCCCCAAATCTGGCAGGAGTGAGCAAAGAACTCGGTGAAGAAAACTTTATCTGTGAAGTAAATTAGGGTGTGAATTGAGAAAGAGCTCTTTCTTTGCAGGAAATGCCGCTCATATGTATTTATGAGGCTAGGCTAAGATGAATAATTTCCGAATAATGAAGGTGACTCCGGCTTGATAAATGGGCCGTACCTAACTTTGTACTGTACTTCTGCAGTGGCCTTGAAAGGTAGTAGAAGAATATAAGTGGCATTATCTTCAATCCTGTGTTTCTGCCATAACTATTTGTTTTCTCTTGGCTTATGTTGGTTTTGTTTGTTAGATGCAATAAAGTCAGATTTATCACTCATAGTAGAGCATAAGTGCTCTATTAACTCTTTTTCTTCTCTTATTTTGAATAGCCATGGTCAGAGAGACACTGCACAAATTCTTTTGATGAGAGGAGCCAAATATTTACCAGACAAAAATGGTATTACTCCACTGGATCTCTGTGTACAGGTATTGAGTTAGCCACACTTTTTTTCTGTGAACTTCTATCACTTAGTACAGTGTCACCTGATCAGTGTTATCTTTTTTTATTTTTAAGGCCTTTGAAAGATGGTAGTCCTTTGGTGAAACAGAAATGCAAAAATTTTTTTTTTGCCATTAAATTGATCCTACAGGCAGGTTCCCAATTTGTACCCTTTTAAAAGTCTATAACATCTTTAAAGACTTTGCAAGATTGGCACTGATGAGAAACAAAGAGTTTACAGAACTCCATTTGACTAGAAAGTTTGGGAATCCCTGGTGTAATGGTGATAGACTCTGTTTAGGTGTTTAACTGTTAACAAGTAAGAGGTAAAGGCATGCAGAAAGGAGTGTTGTGTTGTTTTTTTTTAATCTCAATTAATAGATTTTCTTTTCTCTTGAAGAGATATTACTAATAAAAACAAACAAAACTTACATGGTGCTGACTTACTTTTTCAAAGGCATTCCAAATACTCTATCTGTATGAGGAACAAAAGTCTTAAGCATTTTCAACTACTGTGCAAAACACAGTCTTTCTTGTTTGATACCAAATATTGTTTGCACTGCTTGCTAGTGTGTCTTTTCTTGATTTGTGAGCACTTACACATTTTTCTGTAGGATCAGTTTAAGGTCAGTGTGTAAATAACAATGAATGAATGAATGGAAGCTTTTGAACCTTTGCTAGTAATCAGCAGACTAGAAAACTGTGAACTGGATGCTAAAAAAAATAGTCACTGCACTTAGTGGACATCACATTATCTTGGTGCATGTCATTAGTTTGGCAGGTTAAAGTTGAAATGTTCAAATTTTTTGCTGTACTAGCAGTTTGTTTTAATCTCAAGTTATTTAATTTCTGAAGACTCCTCAGGTGCCTAAGACCCGCAGTTGAAGTAGCTATGTGCATATGGTAGAGACTGCTGTCTCCAGTACCTGTGGGATATTTTTGGAATGTTTAACTCTGAAAAATTTATTTCATAGACTATCTGTGGAAGGTCTCGATCAAGTTAGGTTACTTACAGCATTTCTTTTTGGGTATAAGGAACCCTAGTAAGTCCTCAACTCTGGTTGCTCAGAAGTGCCAGATCACTATAGTGTCTCACTACTGACTCAACTGTGAAGCTCCGAGTCAGATTTTTTTTTTCTTTATTATGGCAAAATGATTTACCATTACCATAAAACCACATGAAGTCTAGTCAATGTTGAGGCTTTCTGCAGCCACAGACCTGTAAGACAGTATACTAGTGTGTACTTAATGGTACTATTAGTTTTTATGATTAGTGTTTCAAATGTCTGCTTCAGTCTCCAGTTTTACAATCCCTAGGGCACCACTTTATACATCAAAATTCTGTCAACTTTTTTTAGGTATGAGTAGTGACACCTGGTGTTTGCTGTTTTGTAGTGATGATCTTACTGTGTTCAAGGTCATCTAGTTTACAAGTTCATGATACTAAATAAAAAAAAGGAAGAAACAAAATATTTTCTTTCCTTTTACATCAAGTGGTTTATTCTTTGCTTACAGGTCTGCTTTTCAGAGTAGATACATGTTTTTAGACGACTGAAATTACAAATTCATATACTTTTTGCCAACATGGTATTACCTTGATTTTGAAGAGCTGAATTCCATTAATTCTTGCAGATTCTGTGTGGTTTTAATTTTAATACTTAATTTCTTGGCACCAGGAACAATTAAACGAATCTGCTGTCACTGAAGCGAGTTATAAACTGTCATGCAAAGAGAAGGAGGCTCTGGAGTTGCAGCATTCAATACATTACATGGTCATCTCTCCAGTGTAGAATTTGATGTATATTCAGGTGTTAGGTGCCTGCTTAAAAATGCAACTGTGTTAAATAAGAGTTGTTACAAATAAACCACAAATTCAAGTTATGTTGTTTCCAAAAAACCTTTTTCTCAAAAGGTTGTGAAGTTAGTCTCAGCTGTTGATCTCGGGCACAAGTGGAATCATACTTGTGTATTGATTTTAAAGTTAAATAACCCTTTCATGGGTTTATCCTATTTCTTCCTTTAACAAGACAGATTTGTGCTCTATGAACCTTTAGGAAAATATTTATTTTGAAGGATTAGATTCTGGGTGTAATTAGGTAGACGTGTGTCATCTATCAGCAACGGGAAGAGAAGCTAAATATTGCACTGTTTTTAATCTCTGGTAAATTGTTAGGTGAAGTGTTAATTCAAATGCAACTTTGGCTTTCTAAGTAGGGAATTGTTTCAAAAAACAGAATGGAGCAGATACATGTGAGCTGATACACTGAGAGAATTTGATTCTGTCATCTTCCAAAAGTTTTGTGATACCTAACTTTGATATGTTATTGAATTTCAGTGTATTTTAGGATTGGATTTCTCCATGCAGCATTTAAAAAAAATAAATTTGTAATCCTCAGTAGGTTTTAATGCCTATAATGTTATAAACACTAATTCTAATGTTTCTTTTAATTAAAATGTTTTTTGAACTATTGCTTTTTAGGGTGGTTATGGAGAGACTTGTGAAGTCTTAATACAATACCATCCTCGACTTTTCCAGACAATAATTCAAATGACACAGAATGAAGATCTACGGGAAAACATGGTAATACAGTATTACATGTTTTATAGTTGTCTGTGTTGTGGAGATCTGATTGCTTAATGTGAGTGTCCTGCTTAGAAGATATTACCAGCAGTTGACTGTCAGTACCACAGTAGTTGAGATGTATTTTTCTTTCCCCTACAGAAAATGTACAGTGTTTTAAACACAAGAATTCGGGATTAAATGTAGGATCTATTTTAATTTAGTGTTCTAACTTTGTGTATTTGGCAAAGTGATCTAGATAGTGTAAGAATTGAAAGAGCAGACTTGTTGCAAGCTTTGATACAAAGGTGCTGGTAGAGCATTCTGTATATACAATTACTTTGTGTAATGGGGCCTATTTTCCTTCATTTAGTGGTTATCTGCAGATACGTGTTTTAGGATGTGTCTCAAGGCTTGAATCATCTAGAATGGACTTTAACATTTGGAGTATGAGCACTCATCTGTATGAAGTTGCCTTGTACAATTAGAGTGTAAAGACTGCAGCCACAATTTCATTTGGTTATTATTACTGTAGATTAAACTATTCTGTTCCTTTTTCAGTGGTTTTTCTATACCTTGTTTCTTTTATTATTGTGGGGTAGTGCAATCTAAAGCACAGAAAAGAATTTTTGTTTCTTGATTGTGTAGGGGGAAGGAAGCATGGGGTGCTTTTTCCCCCTTCCAAATCTAGCTAGCTATAAGTTTTTAATGTATTGTTTGCTTGAAAATAACTGCAAACAATTTTACAGACTGTAAATTAAAAAAAAAAAGAATAGATTTAGTAAGGTATTGACTGCCACTTCACTGAATTTGGTTTGCTAGATTTTTCAAGTTTTTATTGTTCTCTGTAATCCCATTGCTTCCACTACAAGGCTTGAGAATTTATAAGTCTGTATAGAAACAGTGTTTAAATTTCTGAGACAGGGTTGAGTTTTACAATGTAAGATGACAGAGAGGTGAGAATTCTCAAAGTATATGTTAGAAGCATGGGGAGGTGATGTAGGTGATTTCAAATAAAACAAAGAACTAAAACCATGGAATAAAATAAGACTTCCTACATAAAGGTAGATGGCAAAGCATATTATGGTATATTGTAGAAGTGAAGGTGGTAAGTGAGAAAAATGTTTCGTCTGTCTGAGTAAAGGTGGAGGTGTGTGCAAAAACAAGATCTGAATGAGAAGCTATGCAAAATACATTAGAAAGTACCTGGTATAGTTATGCTTCATTGCCAAAATGGAAGCATATGTTAAGTGTGGTTTTCTTTGGCCAAGTCTGAGCTGTTCTGCCCAAAGTCTTGGATATTGACCAGTTCTTATTATCTGAAAGTGGTGACATGAATAGACTGGGTGTATGTTAGAAGTCAGGACTCACATATTTAAATGTTCTTGACAAACTGGGAAAACTATCAACAGACTGCAGGGAGAAAGATATTGCCTTAGCCATTTGTAGCTAGATTCAACTGAATCTTGAGGAAAAACTTTCACATAGTCGAGGACAGTGAAGTATTAAGAGATCAGTTAGTGAAGCTGCAGGGTTTCCAGAGAGGAAGACATCCGAAAACAGGCAGGCAAATTGGGCAAGCCAGTTTGGATCACAGACACAAGTACTCGTTGCTTGGGGCAGTGTTGGACTAGATGACCTTTATGAGATTCCTTTTCACTCCACCTTTCTACAGGAGAAGGTGAGAAGGATTACTGAACTTTCTGAAAGAGAGATGAGGGAGTAAATGAAGTTACGATAGGAATGCATGAAGAGCAGTGCCACTGAAGAGTTAGTTTATCTGCAAAAAGATGTCTAGGCTAGAGAAAAGTGTAGAACAAAGGAGTTGAAGTCAGGGCACTGTCTGGGCGTTTGCAACATCTAGTCTTTGTGAGCCAAGTGATGGTATTAGTAAGAAAAAGGACAATTTTGAGAAGAGGGTAATCATAACAATTGTTGATTAGCAGGGTATGACTTCTTATCCAAGGAAGGATATTCAGTATCTTGAGCAAAAATGAAGGTGGCGAGAGCAAACTCTAGGATCCAAGGTTTGTTTACACTGTGTAATAAACTGAGTGAACTGGGGAGACAGGTAAATTATGCAACTCAAAATATGCTCGTAGCTTTCAGAAGTTGAAAGTGTATCCCACTAATTTTTCAGATGAAAATAAGTTGTTCTTATGAATTAATAATACATGGTTAAGCATTCAGTGTTCATAGCGTTCTATGTTATATATCCTGTAGTACATACATTGATGCTAGAATGTATACCTTTTCAGTAATCTTTGTAAATTACAATGAAATGTTAACTGAGGTTAGATTAGACATTGGACAATATAGATGTACATTAATATTGCTAGATATTAATGCTTGGGTGATAATGTTCTAAATTAAATGTTGATCCGATGCTCCATGACACTATGCAATTTCTTTTGTTTTCATGTACCAGTTGCGGCAAGTTCTGGAACACTTGTCTCAGCAGAGTGAAAGCCAGTATCTTAAAATCCTAACAAGTCTTGCTGAAGTTGCTACAACAAATGGTCACAAACTGCTTAGGTAAGTGTGAGACCATCATAAGTAGGTTGATAAGCTACCTGGTAGTTAGTGCCACTTAATAGTTTTGATAATATAAACTATCTGATGCTGGGCACATGCTGGAGTAGGTGGATCTCAAATCTGATTCTGTATGACAGTGCTTGTTTAGATTGCTGTCTTCATGAAGACTTCAGGAGAGAAAGTTGGTGTCCTTGTATAGCTACTGGTGCCTAGAAGCTTGAGTTGCAGAGAAGGGTATTTTTTTGTTTGGTTAGTTTGGCTATGTCAGCTCTAGGAAGGGAAGCTTTTTAGCCAACTATCAATCATTGCTTTTTTTTTTTTTTTCCTCTCCTTTTTTCTTCTCTTCCACATCTTTACTTTTCTGCATGCTTTCTTAGTATGTTTGAGGAGAGTTTTGTTAGTTCAGACACTTGTCTCCTGTTTGGTGGCTGTGATTGCCTTCTGTGGCTACTAATATATATAAGACCAAAAATATCATCTACCAGTGTGCTGTCTCAGCAGGGCAAGAAACAGTTACTTGGGGAAACATGTAAAATAGGCAAGCATATTTTCCTAGTATGCTTTCCTAGTTTTTGTGGAATCTGAGGGAGTTAGTGCAAAATGCCTAATCTGTAATCTGTTGGAACACCAGTAATGTTTTATTGTTTTCAAAAGCTAGCGGAATTTGCTCTAACCTTTATGCTTTACTATAAGCCAAGAAAAGCTCGACATGACCCAACAATGTGCGTTTGCAGCCCAGAAAGCCAACCATAACCTGGGCCGCATTGAAAGAAGTGTGACCAGCAGGTCAAAGGAGGTGATTCTTCCCCTCTACTCTGCTGTTGTGAGATCCCACCTGGAGTACTGCGTTCAGCTCTGGGGGCCCCAACATAAGGAGTCCTTTGACCTGTTGGAGCGAGTCCAGAGGAGGGCCACGAAGATGATCAGAGGGCTGGCACACCTCTCCTATGAAGACAAGCTGAGAGGGTTGGGCTTGTTTAGCCTGAAGAAGAGAAGGCTCCAGGGAGACCTTATAGCAGCCTTCCAGTACCTAAAGGGGACCTACAAGAAAGCCAGAGAGGGAGTTTTACAAGGGCATGTAGTGATAGGACAAGGGGTAATGGCTTTCAACTGAGAGAGGATAGATTTAGGTGAGATGTAAGGAAGAAGTTCTTCCCTGTGAGGGTGGTGAGGCACTGGAACAGGTTGCCCAGAGAGGTTGTGGATGCCCCATCCCTGGCAGTGTTCAAGGCCAGGTTGGATGGGGCTTTGAGCAACCTGGTCTAGTGGAAGGTGTCCCTGCCCACGGCAGGGGGGTTGGAACTAGATAATCTTAAAGGTCCCTTCCAACCCAAACCATTCTATGAAAATCTTCACTGAAAGAGGTCAAGAGCTGGAAAGCATGAGTGGAAGTTCCTTACTAATATGTTCTGGATGGCTTGTTGGAAAAGAGAGGTTTAAGAGAGTTCTGGAACCAGAGAGGCCTGTCAGCATAGGTTGTAGAGGAATAAGACTTTAAATGCTTATTTTCAAGTGGGGCTGGGGCACGAGGAGCCCATCAGTTAGATGGAGACTATATAATACGTTCTTCGTTCTAGGTGCTTTTTTTTTTTTTTTTTGCTTTTTCTTCCCTGTCAGTCTTGTTAAATTTGGATGGAGCTTGTAGATAGGAGGTTAGAGCTCCTAGACAATGCTAGGAAGTTCATGACACCATTAATGACAGTCTTGTTCTGATGGGTGTTTGCATCAGTGAATGAGCAGAAAAGACTTAAAAAGTCTGGGGTTAAAGTACATAGACATATTAATGTCATTTTTGCTGCTGCAAAGATAACTTTTTTTAAGAACTTCAGCTGTTGTTGGGCTTCAGTATGTAATCAGCTTAACTTGTAACACATACCTTTTGTCTCCAGACTTCATTAAAGCCAACATATCTCCCACAAATAAACTGTGATAAAGTGTAAAACCATTCTCCAGTAAAGGGTTTCACACTTGCTTTTTATGGGGACATTATCAGAAGCCGTGGTAGCTGGATTAGATCATATGAGACAGTATTTGTTTCTATTTCAGTATCTTCAGAGATAAATTAAACTGTGTTTAGATTTGATTTATTACTGTTTATTATTGCTCCTTTCTATTGAGCAATGCTGCCTCAGTATGGCTGTAGAAGCATTATCTATGTGCATGTACTGTCTCTGAATTTGAGCCAGTATGTACTCTTGTACTGCTGCATGTGGGTCAACTAGTGGAGCTGAAGACAAGTTGGAAGCTTTGCATTGCATTGGATGAGCAGGCATTTCCAGAGATGCCTGTACTTAGAGCGTCCTGTGGGCTCTTACTGGCTCACTTCTCTTTGGTACTTTGTAATATGTCACAAAGGAAATGGAATTATTTTCTTTTTCTATTACAAGATACAGTTTCACAAAAACTGCGTTCTCTCCAGTTCTGTTCCCTGTTAGAGGTTTCAGTCTCTACTTCAACTAAGTATTTCTTAGTTGCTTTATCATTAATATAATTAGGATGAAGGTAGTACTTGGTGAATACAGACTCTCTGAGCTTGGGCCTCTTTCCTCTTTCTCCTCCTTCCAACAAATAGCATGTAAAATGCACCCTGTACATGAAAACATCCAATAATGGTACTCCTGAATGGCTGAACTAGTATCATCACTGTTAGTTTTGTGGGTGCTAAGTCGCAGCCCATTGTTGTTGGGTTTGTTTGTTGTTTAGTTCAAAAGTGTCTAAAGATGTTTTTTGTAATACTTCTAGCAGGTAGCCAGGAGTGCCACCAAGCTTCTGCCTGAGGACTTCTGCCTTGAATGCCAGCAAGGAGCCTGTTCAGTTAGCATTACCTCCGTTGCATAATTCCTCTTTCCCAAGAAATAATTGTAGTGTGACGTGATTTGGTCTTGCTGGTGTAGATTGGGCCTAGCTGAATGTTTACAAACATGCTAGTAAAAGCTTAAGTAAACTATTAAAAGCACTTTAAGGTTTTTGTATACTTGTGGGTCCTCTTCCTGGAGACTGGGAGATTTAAATTGTAATTTCACCGGGAAAACACTGCTGCTGAGGGATGATAAACATCAGTTGAAATGTTTTCTTCCAATATTGAAGTTAGCTTCTTGTATTCCTAGATTCTTTTGGTATATAAGCAAAGATTTTATAAATGTTAATTTGTGGCTGTGACCAGAGCTTCTGGTAATATAATTATAGCCTGCTAGTCAGGGGGTTTTCTTTACCTGGTTAAAAACTTAACATTTCTACTGTTTATTCTTACTCTGTTTACTCTTTGTATTCCTTTCTTATCTCAATTTACTGAAAACTTCTCTGGTTAAAGTCTAGATTGTGACAAGAAAGTCATACTTTGTGTATCAGTTTGGTAAAATTCTTAGTATATGGCTTTTTAAAATTAACACCTCACTGGCAGTCGTTAAAATGTAGTGCTGAAAACGAATAGATCTTTTGCTTTTACCATGCCACAGGGAGAGTGAGGTCGTGATAAAGGTACTGTGATGTTACAACTAGCTATTTTTCAGATTTGTGAATTAACAGGTTATTAATTTCATCGGAGGTTTACGGCATCCTCTAAGGTGTCAGTTTTCTGGTGTATACTGATCTTATAGTTAGAAAGCATGCTTTTAAGTTGCAAGTACTTTAAGGATAGAACGAATATGTGCTTACTTATAAATATAAGTGAGTAGAGTTCGGTAGCAAAAGTTTTAATTTCTTGCGGTTTTTGTTACATGTTCAAGACAGAAGAATTCTTACTACTTGGGATTTAAGGAAAGAGAACCAAGTTGAATTTGATGGAGAATGTTCTGCTTGTGCATGAACTCATGCGTATCTCATTCTATACTGTATTGGTACAGAGTTCAGTGTTGGCCAGTTCAGTTAAGAAGACGTAAATCTTTTAATATATTTATTGGATTAAAAAAATAACATAGTGGTGCTTTTTGTGGTATCTTTTAGATGATGTAGAAATAGTGACATCTTTACCATCCTGATCCCTTGTCTGATTGAGGTAGTTAATGGGCTTTTAGGATAATAGCTTGGTGAGGATGGGCTGTGGCAGCATATCTGATGAGTCAATACACCTTTACCATCGGATGCTATCTTTTCTGGATTGAAAAACATTTTCATCTGGATATCCCAATTTGTTTCATATGTTGAGATCTTTACTGTGGTAAGTTGAATTTCTTACCAGAGGTTCATAAGAAGCATACATGTGTGTAAAAACAAGTGAAGTACTTTGCAAGATCTGGAATTTGCTGTTATTATTTCACTTCTAGTT
Source organism: Haliaeetus leucocephalus (assembly GCF_000737465.1). NCBI lineage: Eukaryota > Metazoa > Chordata > Aves > Accipitriformes > Accipitridae > Haliaeetus > Haliaeetus leucocephalus. The sequence goes on along the minus strand of NW_010972820.1, from coordinate 6,255,582 downwards.
AAAATTATGAGTACTTATAGTAAAATTATAGTGCTTATATTTGGCTTTTGGGGCTGGTGCAGGAAATGAAAGTTAAAGTTCACTAGGGTTTAAAGCTTAGGGTTTTTTTTCAGCATGCGTGTCAGACACTACCATTAGATTGCTTACTCCGTAATATACTAAATTGTTTCATCTAGGAAAAGAAACTTAAATATTCCATTTTTTCCCCCAGCTTGTCAAGTAATTATGAAGCTCAAATGAAGAGTCTCTTAAGGATCGTGAGGATATTTTGCCATGTCTTTCGCATTGGCCCATCCTCTCCCAGTAATGGAAATGACATGGGCTACAATGGAAATAAAACTCCAAGAAGTCAGGTGTTCAAGGTCAGAAAAGTATATGATGTTGTTAGGAAGATAGACGTTAAAGAGATGAATTTCACAAAGCATGCATTCATTAATCAGACATCTCATGAACAGGAAGTAAGTTTGGTTGTTGTCCCTATCCCTTCCTAAGTTAAGCCTACCTCTTTCCTTCTTAATTTTTTTTTTCCCACTGGATTCATTTAACCACTGATGCACATCTCATGATTTCTGTTTATTTCTTTTTTAATATGTTGTTTATTAGATGTTGAAGGTTTAGTTACCCAGCTGATTTTGGTAAACTTTGTTTTTATTTCTGTTATGTTATTTAAGAGTGTAGTAATCTCAAAATGTGGTAATATTAATATAATAGATTGTTTTAATGTAATTTCAAAATGACGTTTGGAGATTCATTTGGAGTTCTGATCAGTTTTATCCAGCTTCACAAGATAAATGGAAATAACGGAATTCTTAATATGTTCATAGTTTTCACTGTGATCATGAAATGTTATCCCAAGTTCTTCTTGAATTTTATTATTACATGCTTTGAAATGTACCAGCTTACTACTACCCTTGCAAAGTTATTGATTTGTAGCTGTTTTCAAACACTTGCTTTAGGTGCTTGCCATCTAGAGGTTTAATTTCTGAAGGTTTTTCTTTTTATACTTGTTGGTTGAGGAATCCCTCTGTAGAAAATCATAGCTTGCCTTTCTGTAAAGCAGTCCCAGTTTCTTGTGTGCCACTCAGTCTGCTTTGGGTATATAACTGACATACTATTCAGAGCACTTAAATAGTAAGAACTGAAGGGTAGTCTCTTTTTTTCCGCCTGTCTTCCTCCATACTCTTACATGGCACAGTTCATATCACCAAATTTAGATGCCAGTGATTACATGAGAACTTTCCTTCACCTTCGAATTTCTTCCAGAGTGTTGTGAAAACAATATTTTGAAATTACTGCATTTGTTTAATGATATGTGTTCGTCAGGTTACTTCTAATGACTTTTAAGACACCTATATCGATAAGGTCATGAAAGATGATACTTTTAATTCCAGCTATATTTAGTTAGGTAGCTCAGTTTTTATTTAGATGCTTTCCTTCTTTCCAAGAGAAGGAATTAGACTATTAAAAAAAAAAAGCACCAAATGTTTGTTTTTTCTGATAGCAGAATAGTTTTAATAATTAATTGATTTATATAATGAATATAAAACTAGTGCTAGAGTATGAAAAATACTGTGTGCAAAATGTAATACATTGTACAGTATGCAATGTAATAATTGTTCTTTAGAGTCGTTCACTAAAATATATTGAACTAGATCGGCAAATTGTGAGTTTAACCAGATTTCCATTTTCAAAAAACAAAGCCCTACCCACATCACAAGAATAATTTTATTAAATACAGCATTTTCTAACAGTTTCATGAAAATTGGTTTAAATATACCAGATTAAATAACAAGCAGATGTTAAATGTGCTTAATACAGGAACTATCTGCAGTGAGATATTCTGCTGCCTTTTTTTCTTCAAGGTTTTAGGAGTAGCTGACCTCATCTCCTTGCATTTTTTGTTTGCTCATAGCCCAAAAAGGGGGGGGGGGGGGAAGTTTCATGCTTTTCATCACCAGATCATTTCAGAACTCACTGTAAAACAAACAAAAACATTCAACTGCAATTTGTGAAGGAAATTGTATTTCAGCGGAATCATTTATCTGTGTGCCCAAACTACTTTGTATGCTGAAATAATTGTTCCTCAATTTAGTTAAGTTTTGTGCAGTGGACTTGCATTACACAACTGGCACAGTTGTCCCAGAAAATATCAGTAATTCTTAATTGTGTAAAAACTAACATTTATATGTTTTTTTAATAAATGAGCAAAATATCTACTACTGTTGCATTAACTAACAAAACAAAAATTTCAGGATGATTTTAAAATTATTATTGCTATTATTTTAATTTATTTATTTTAGAACTATTAAAACTGAGGCAGCCCTTCATTAGGGCCACTGTTGTCTCCATGATATTTTTAAGGTTGATTTAAATTTCAAACTCGGAAATATAAAACTGCTGATGAGAATTTATTCTCATTTGGGAATAGGGCACACAGGTCTGGCAATGCTAAGTTAATCTTCAGTTGTGGTTGGATTAGCCTGTTCTTCCCTGAATTTACAGTAACTGGGTAGTGGGAGATTAGACATAGTGCTGAGTCAGTTGGGTGACTTCCTGTTCTCTCTTATTCCTACCTTCCATTTCCTTTTTCTTTTCTTTTTTGTCCTTTCCTTGAAAATGTGGTTGCGATGGTCCCTTTCGCTTTTTGGGAGGAGGGAAAAAAGCCCACTGTATCTCTAATTATTACAATGGTGTGGAGTCTACTTGAAGACGTGGCAGTTGTATGTCTTCATTGGTACCAGTATTTGCATGTGGGACATGCAGGTCAGTGACAAAGAACTTCTTTTCTGGTTTTTGTTTTTTATGAGTTTCCTAAAATATAGGCTGTGTTAACTGTTTAGTATAGACTATTAAGGAAACCACAGAGGTTGCTGCTCCAAAATGGGAGTTAAATCTGTATTAAAAAAGTCAACATGGAACTTAAAGGATTTAAAATTTGAGATCCATATTGACAATTTTAGAGGAAGTTTTCTGTATTAGTATACTGACTGAACATATTTTGATGGGTTGCCACTGTAATCTAGCTTGGAAGGGATTGAAAATGTGAGTATATGAAATGTGAGACCTGTGAAAAGGTCTGATCGTGGGTGCTAACATAAAATGTTGATAGCCATGGATATGGAGGTGGTGGGCAATATTTAGAGGAGTGCTTTATATCCTGAAGTTAGACTAGAAAAAAAAAGAAAGTGAAATGTTGAAGTCACTGTGCTTGACTACACTTTTGAATGAGTTTGTGATCAGAATCTGTGAAAAACTAGGTTTCGAAAAACAAATCAGTTGCAAGGGTTATGAAAGGCATGCTGAGTCTGTGGGAAATAAAAGATAAAACACAAGATATTAGTGGAAAGACAGTGTCTGGCAAGCTAAGCATTGAAAAGTTTGGGAGAAGAAAACTACATTTCAGTATTCTAGTATATAGCTACCTAGTTTCTTGTGCGTTAGATGTTAAGAACACAGCTGCATTTTAGTTCTTCCATATATTCAATGAATCCTATTTTCCATTAGAAAGTTTTTCTACATTATGTTTTGTGGTGAAGGTCTGCTGGGCAGGTCTTAGAAAGGAGCTAACTCAATCCTGTATGGCAGACATTTATGTAGAAAATAGTCCCTGCACTGGAGGTATTCAGATCACCTTCTACAAAAACATGCAGGAGTACAAGGATTGAATGTCATACAGTATGTTGGGCAAAGCCTACCAGTCTTAGAGATCAGGGTGGCTTTCCCCAAAATTCTTATTGGGGAAAAAAAGGAAGCATAATGGGAAATTTTTTAATGGTAAATTTCAACAGAATTTTTTAATACACTGCTTTTATGTGAAGTAATTTGTTGTGTATTGAGAGTGTGTCGCTATGAGGTGTACTGACAGTGCTCCAGACAGTGTAGACTTCTAGTGCAGTGTGCTGTGAATAGCTCTTAATTTTTAAAGGCAACTTTAGAAGATGAAAACATAATTTTCAGTATCTGTTAAGTCTTTGAATGCTTTAATTGGTGAAAAATGTTGATGCAACAGTAATATATGGAAAAAGGAGTGCATTTAGAAATTCACTTATTTTTGGAATGCTATGAAAGACTTAAGTCAGAACTGCCTCCCTGTAGGATACATATCCCTGTGCTCACTAGACTGTATGCTTGTGAAACGTCCCCTTAAACACCATTAAGGGACAGCACAGTCAGCCCTCATGGTGTTTTTTTAAATGCTCATGAGAAAGCCGCAGGTCTTTCAGCCCTTTCTCTTCTCTGTAGTAGGCCTGCACCTCAGAGCGGATGTGTAGTGATGGAATTGTACCAGGTTTCAATTATACTGGGTTTAAGCTGGTGGTAGTGAATAAAGAGCAACTTTGTTGAAAAAAAATAAAATTTATAGCTTTAAAAATGGATACAAGATTCTGCTGATACTTGTTTCCATTTCATAAAGCTAAGTATTAGTGACCCTTACTCTGAGACATCTGGGGTACTATCAAAATGAGCTGTATGAGCTCACACTATGCGTAAAGCACATCTTACTAGATATGTGCATGAGTCTGAATCTCAGTGGTATTGTCTGGAGTTTGCTCCATCTACCTGGCAGAGGGAGTTTCTTTGACCAGGGTCTGAAAGAACTGATGGTGCTCTTACTCTGGAAACTCACCATGTGTATTATTATTTCTCTGCTTGACTGCAGCAGTCAGGCAGTAGGGTGCTGTGTAACAACTGTGAGGCCAAACTCTGTTAAGTAGTTCAGTGTTTCACTCATTCTAAATTATTTAATCTCTTTTCCATCTGCTGCTTGATTATTTTCCTTCTATATGAAATTTTCTTTGTGCTCTATGGCTACAAGTACAGAATTTTTTATGAGTATTTGACTCTTATCTCTAACATGACTTCTAAAGGATCATTTAAAGCTTTTAAATGTGCATGATATTTATTTGCCTTAAGAGGATTATCACAGTATTAATATTATCTAATGTCAACATGTTCCTTTTTTGTCTGTTTTTGCATGTGTTTATTGCAGCCGTTGGAACTGCTCTGGCATTCTCTAGATGAATGGCTTGTTCTTATAGCCACAGAGCTGATGAAAAACAAAAGGGATTCTGCCAACATTACTTCTATTTTACTGAAGCAAAAAGGACCAGATCACCAGGATGCTGATGCTCCTACACCTTCCTTTGCCGCTGCAGGAGCCGAGGGCAGAAAAGAGCTATCCATGGATGCTGGCGAGTCGAAAACATACGATGTTGCTGGGAAGCAGGAAGCTTGTGCTGATTGCCAGGATGTTATCTCCATGACAGCAAACAGGCTAAGTGCTGTCATTCAAGCCTTTTATATGTGCTGCTCCTGTCAGATGCCTCAGGGGTAAGGAGAAGATCCTGTTGGTTACCTAAACTGTTACCATTTTAAAATCATATATGCTTTCTTGCAAAAATGTTGGTGCTGACCAGATGATAACTAGTGGCAGTCAAGGATATACTTCTTAATACTTTCACTTGTTCAATTATTTGAATTCCTTTTTTTATTTATTCTGGCTTTAATGGCACCAAACAGCACAGCAAATTTTCCATAGTGCTGCTGCCTATGAATGTAGCTGCGTTGGGGCAGATTTCATATTGAACGCCTAATGGCTCTTTGTAATCATGTGGGATACTAGCAGGTAATGTAATTTTGATCTTTTGAAACTTAGCTGTTCTTGCTGTTGATTCCTAATGTGAAATTATCTCTGAATTTAATGTGATTATCCAACAAGAGCAGCCATAAGCTCAGAAAAAAATGGGGATTATCTTTGTGTATGAAAATGACAGCTGGGGCAAAACTTGTTTAGCTATATTGCAGAAGTTTATAACAAGAGAGTTCAGTCTCAAAGTAATGCTCACTTGGAATCCTGTCCCGGGTTGGCAAACATAGTTTTGCGTGGAATACGCCCTACAACTTAGGCAAATTTAATACCATCAGCGTCTGGTTTAAAAAGAAAAGAAGTGTCTCCACTGTAACTGAGGTCTTAGTCTGTCCAAGATTGTTATGGATTATATTTGTGAACTTGCAAGGAAGGGATCCTTTGACCCTCTTGAGTGGAGGATTAGGCAAGTATGGTGGTATTACAAGCTCCCTGAGGAATCTAGAAGCAAGGTTCCCACTACATGACAACTCTTGGTTATTCCCAGCCACTGTAAAGGTTTTTCTTTCTCTGCCAGACAGAGTGGAATAAAAGCTTTCAAACTTGTTTGTCTGGGGCACACTCCTCTGTGGATGCTCTGGAAGACAATCTGGAGATCAGCATGTTCTACAAGGACCTCAGTACTTTCAATTTTATTCCACCTTGAAAAAGGAACTGCTGTTCAGCCATTTCCCTTGAAATGTCCATCAAACCTTACTGAGATAAAATGCCAGTAAAGCAGTATTTACGGCAGCCAAATGAAAATCAGAAATGCTTATAGAAGTGATCAAGTGCACTTTCCCCCCTCCAATTCATCTCTTTATACCGAAAGTCAGTCAGAGAGGTGACTGTCTCCCTGTGTCCAGGTGACTTGCTGATGGGCCTTGCCCAATGGGTCTGTCCCTATGCATAACTTAAGCTTCAGGTTAGGGAGAGCTCGGGTGGATACTACATAAGTTTAACTGAGAGTTATTATCATGGAAGCCAGCAGAGTAAGAACTGTTTCAGTGGCAACTGGGAGAACTCCCTGGGATGCAGGAAAGTAAGTCAGAGCATGAATTCTGTGTTGGCGTTAGGGCTTTTCAGAACTGTGTAGAGAAGTACAAAGATCTAAGACTTACTCTGTTTTACTGAAGTTTTCATATTAGTAGGAGTAAATGGCACAATGGTGTAACTCAGTACTGCTGCCACCTTCAAATAACGTTTGAAATTATAACAAATGACATTTTCAGACAAAATAATTTTAAGTGGCTCTAATTTTAGATTTGGGTGTCTTTATGTTTAATGGAGGAGAGTGAACAGAACTCATAGTTTTCCATTCTACCTAATACTCATACAATAAAGATGGCATTTCATGCTGGTTAACATTTGAAATATTGAGGTTATTTTCTTTTACTTGCCACGATTGCTTTTCTTCTGCAAATGCTGATACTGAATCTAGGCATTCTTTGTTAATATACTGAAATACAATGTTCCAAGTTTGCAGCATCAAAACTGATGAGTGTATGCTAAGTTTGGGGGTTTGTTTGGTTTGGTTTTGGTGGTTTTTTTTTTTTTTTTTTTCTTCTCTGTATATTGCATCTTATAGCTTGTGTGGCAGTTTACAGGTAGAGAGAGTTCATTTCCTTTCAGTGAAGACTCTTTTAGTTGTTTAATACTTTCAGATCATCTCTCAGACCAGAAGTGTGTTTAAAATGTTCATATTTGGTCTCTGGAAGATTTTATTAGCTTATTTTTTGTGCGGATAAGGGGAAGGATATGGTGAGACTTGTGTATTCAAAACAGAGTAAGGGAGAGAACAAAAATAGCTCAGTTTTATATAAAATGAGCAGCTCTTGTCTAAATGGTATGGGGAACAGCAACAGTTCTAGGCCTGTTATGCTGGACTTCTTAAAGTACCGTTTTTCACAACCTTTCAAGTCACTTCACGAGAGGGTTTTATTCTTGTTTGCAAGTATTCCTTAGCTTTTGCTGAAGGATCCAATTAAGAATTTCTCTTTTTAAAAAAATGCAGAACATAGATGTAACTAAATGGAGTAAAATTTGCACCCATGTTAATCCTTCCCTTGTTCTCCAGATATATATAAGAGAAAAAATAAAATTCCATACTAGTGTATGAGATGCTTGTCTGGCAAGTAGCTTTGTTATTTCATGAAGTCATTAAATACTACCTTGTCCCCATTCATAAGTTTGTTACATTTGTAATGTTATTTCTTCCTGGCTCTTTTCCTCACTTACCACAACTTACAAGGTGTGTGGTGGGAGTTTTATACAATGAACTCTTAATGTAGAACAATGTGCATATCGTGTATGTTGTGCATATAGTATCAGTCCTTCCATGTATGTGCTTCCATTGTTGTATTGAAAACTGGAAGGATTCAATAGAAAATTGTGTATCTCCATTAGTCTGAGCTTTTCTTGTTCATATAGTTAGTGGTCAGGTTGCTTGACCTTGATTACTGGCATTTTTGCCTTTTCTGTTAGTTTGTTATGAATCTTAATGCTGCTGAGTACTTCATTTCATGATCAACTAGTTAACATCAGTTTCTATTTGCATAGTATTAAAAAAAAAGCAACAATTTATGTAATTAAAATTCTTTCCAACTTCATTAACCAAAAGCATCTTATGATTTTTGAACAGGATGACATCGCCTCGTTTTATAGAATTTGTCTGTAAACATGATGATGTCCTTAAGTGTTTTGTTAACCGGTAAGCTTCAAGAAATACGGAAATTCTAATTTCTTTTTTTGTTTTCCCTCCCTCAAAATAATTCAGACTCCTATTTTTCTTCTGAGTTGTATTTTTAGGTTATTGTTGTGACATATGTACCATATGCATTTTAATGGTCCTGCCAAATTTAAGGGAATGTATATTAATGATTCAGAGCTCAGGCTTAAATGAATTCTTCTGCATATGTAAGCGATCTTTTTGTAAGGTTCTGTGAGATTTTGTGAACAAAATCTTTTTCACAGAGCAACAGAATAATTTCCTTAATGGATTCTTTCGTCATCTTTGTTCCAAGTAAAGCCTTCCCTTTTGAGGCAGATGAAAACTTTCATTCTTCCTCAAATATGTTATACTTAATGACTTCTTAAAGGAGTCTAAACCATCTTTGTACACTTGACTGTTTCCAGAGTTTCTCTGGGACTGCCCAGTTTATAACCTTGCTTCTGTCCGGAGAGCTGCTTGTAATCCTCTTATTCAAAGGATGGGTAGTATAAGTCATTTGGAAACAGGAGTTAGGAAACTGTTACAAAATAGAAGAGTCTGTTGGAACTTTTCTATATGATTGATTGCATTGTCTCTTTATGTATACTTTGTGTATCGTGAAGCATTATTATTAGATCTCTAACAGGCTTCTAACCTATTTTTCTTTCAGGAATCCCAAAATAATTTTTGATCACTTTCATTTTCTTCTTGAGTGTCCTGAACTAATGTCAAGATTTATGCACATCATAAAAGCTCAGGTAAATGTCAGGACATGCTTAGTTACATTTTCTATGAATATAAAGAGGGTGTTGTGTTTAAAAATAATAATATTTAAAAATAAAAATCCATTTGGGGAGGATGGAAGAACTAAGTGTGGCCTCCAGTGATTCTGAATCTGGGATGTTGAAAGATCACATTAAACAGACATGGCAGTCAGATTTCCGTACTTCTAATTCTTTAAAATACATGTGTAAGTCCATTTGAGATGACCGCTGTTAAATGTCTTACAAGTCAAACTTCCAGTTAAACAGATTTAACTTGCTATTATTAAATCTGTTTGTGCACATCTAATAGATTGAGCTTTAAAATGCTGTGCTTTTTCCTTAATTGACTTACATTTTGAGACAAACCAGAGGATAAATACACCACTATTAGTTGATTTGGCCATAGTTAATTAGCGGTAGCTCCTTCAGTGAAACATCATGTTGTCTTGTTACCCTTTGTTCTGTTTCCTGTTTTCTGTTGTTTGTTTGGGTTTCTTTTTGAGTAAAATCCTGATGTCTTGCATAACTTAAACTCACTTCTCAGTTTAACATGGGACATGAATTCAAGACTAAAGAGCTACTCTAGGGAAGGCTAGTGTAGTTAAGTGGAAAAATTAGCGAGCAAACCCCTGTGTGGAAGTCTGCTGCTTTATATAACACTGTAGTGTTAAGCATCTGCCATGTTTTCATCGCTTACCTTTACAAGATTATGATTGTCTACATGTAGCTCAGGAACAGAGCTGTGTATTTGTTCTATTACAAATGAAGATGGTCTTTGGGTGATAATGAGCTATGTGGAACTCCTTCATTTAGCACACACTGGTTTACTTTTGCTTTGTTTTCTATTAGAAAGATTCCTTACATTAAACTATTTTGGTCAAAGACAGAATTTGCTGTAAACAAAGGTAAAATTCTTCTAACTAACCAGGATACCCCTCCGCACCCCCAGTAATTGTGGAGGGTCTGTTCCAAAAGGTTTATTTCTTTAGTTGTGAACAGTACTGTGCCTTTGTTTTTAAATGTACATTGTTTTTTGGTAATCCAGTTTCATTTTGAGGACATGGTGTAGGTGTATTTTTTTACTCATTCTTTGGTTGAAATGTGTGCTTTTGAAATTCATTACTTACGAATCATGAAGAGACCCTGAGAACTGATACCCTGTTTGTTAGATCAGCTAGAAGTATGTGCTGTGAATTATGACAGATGAGAGAGGCCATACTTGTGTCATATCTGTCTCGGAAGAACTGCAAAATATCAATCTAAATACTGAGTCAAGCAAGCTAGGACCTTCTCACCTAGAAATTGCTTTGGAAAGTTTCTGGTTCCTTTGGGCTGTTTTTTATTGCTGATCAACTTTACTATAAATATGAGTTGTTTATATCACTTGTGCTTCTGTGCTCAGCTGTGGTTGATAATAAGTAGTGTTACAGAAGCCAGTGACGACTTATCTAGATTCCTTCCCCCCTGCCCTGGAAGAAGTTTTGTGCTATTTTTCTCCTGTGTGGCGAATTCCAATAGCTATTTCTGGATAACTGGTGGTCCAGTCTTTCTGTGTACCAGACTTCAGCCATCACTCAAGGGCGTGTCTAGTCCTTTCCTCTTCCGAAAATACTGTGTAGCATATTGAGGTAGCCCTGAGTGACTCTCTGCACTTCTCAAATGAGTTGAGAAGTATGCAGAACCATTTTCTAGTCATGTTTATGTGAAAGGAATTAATTCAGTTGAATGCATCTATATAATATGGCTTACCCCTTGTTTTGTAGCCATTTAAAGATCGCTGTGAATGGTTCTATGAACATCTGCATGCTGGGCAGCCAGATTCGGACATGGTGCACAGGCCTGTCAATGAAAATGATATCCTTTTGGTTCATAGAGGTATTGTGTTATAAATGGAATTAGTATATCTTTGAAAAACATTGAAATATAATGAATTAAGATAAAAAATTAATTGGTACTTTGTACTTAGATTCTATTTTTAGGAGTAGCTGTGAAGTTGTGTCCAAAGCAAATTGTGCAAAACTAAAGCAGGGGATTGCTGTGAGATTTCATGGAGAAGAAGGCATGGTGGGTAAAATTGCATGGTTTTCCATTATGGTATTTATATCTGGAAATATTCTTTCACAAGTATTGTTTTGAACTAAATCCTAATTTTAAATAACTTGTATACTTTATTAAGAAATATGCAGTTACCCAGTGTAACTGTTTGTACAGTGAAAGTTCTATGTACTGATATGTTTTATTCTTTTGACATGCAGGGACAAGGTGTGGTGCGTGAGTGGTTTGATATCTTATCCAGTGAAATAGTTAACCCAGATTACGCCTTATTTACCCAGTCAGCTGATGGTATGTGTCTGCCTTTTTTTCCCCCCTAATTTTAGGGTTTCAGAATATAAGATTCTTACATTTTTAAAAACAGCACTGACAGAATTGATCTCGCATGTATGGATAAGTGATCTATTAATTGCATGTTTTTATAATGACAGATGAAATATTTTTCTTAATTTGAAGTTTTCTTGATTTTGTTCTCTCTTGTAAGAGGAGAGTGAGTTGGTTTTAATGAGTACATGCTATTTCTGCCTGGTAGTAGAAGAACATAACACTTTGAGCAGCATAGAAAGTGTTTTCCTTTCTTCTGCATCTGCAAGGGAACTGTGGAGGTATTCCTTTATTTCCTGTTAGAAAACCACAAATTCAGTCAGTTAATTTTTGTGGTAAAACCAGATGTTGATTTCCACAGGTCTACCTTGTATTTCACTTTTTGTCTTTTGGGTGCTTCATATAAGGCAAATCTTTTATCAATAAAAGTTTTCACATCATCATCAGTGATAAATGCTTTGCTTTCTACCTTACAGAATCTTGGGAAGTGGCAAGGAATTCAGTTAACAGTAGAGGTCTAGATTAGTTCCTGAAAGTTAAAAGGAAAAGTTCAGGGATGTCTGCTTGAGGTGGTCTTTCCCAAGGAGAGCAGGACTTGACTGTCCCCTGTCTGCATCTGGCTGGAGCCAGATGAAAGGAAGTAGATGCATTCTGATCCTTCCTTGAGCATGTTCACAAGTTGATAGAAGCGTGGCCCATTAGAGTGAGCAAAAAATGCACAGAGCAATATAGTAAGATGGAGGACCAAATTTAGCGGATCATCATTACCTTTATGTTGATGATAATTATTTCAAAGTGGTGCCTTTGAGAGTGGCTAAGCAGTATCGTTGTAATAATAGGATGTCATTACATTCTAATACGTTTCTTTCTGATGTCTTTTTTGATGTAAACAAAAACTCCCAAAATAGAACCCTTTCAGTGGTTTCAGATGCTTAGTGTATTTGATAAATAAGAACTTCATGTAAAAAAAAAAAAAGTCAGTCATGAAACATGATAATCTTTCTATTTTATAGGAACAACTTTCCAGCCCAACAGCAACTCTTCTGTAAATCCAGATCACCTGAACTACTTCCGTTTCGCAGGCCAGATCCTGGGGCTAGCTCTGAATCACAGGCAGTTAGTGAACATCTATTTCACGAGGTCATTCTACAAACATATTCTTGGTATGGTTTTATTAAAATCCTGTTTACTAGTCATAACAGTTGTCTAGCAGTAAACGTTTTCCTTTTTTACTTTTGTGTTTGTATTAAAAATGAAAAAGTCTTGGAAGTGAATGTCTTGCTAATCTTTTATGTACAGCAGAGTCACAACAGCAGTAATTGCTATTCCACTCTGAGCGTCTCTTAGGAGCTGTTACAGTTGCAAGATACAGAAATACATTAGCAAAACTATGTGGGAATTTTGTACAGTTAACAACTTTTAATAAAAGCTAATCTTTCAATTTATATTTGAATATGAACCTTAAATTAAAAACAAGGAAGGCATCATTAATCTGTCTAAAGCATAATCATATAATTTGGTTGTCTTTAATGTTGCTGACTAGGAATGCCTGAAAGGCAGACTAGTGCAGCCAATTGTTTTTGTGGTGTATGCAATTCTTTGTATCACAGTTGTGAAATTCATCTGTTCTGCCATGTAATGCATTTCTTGAGAAATGAAAATAATCGTTCCCTAGTTAACTTAGGACAGACAAGTTGATAATGTTTATGAGCTCTGGCAAAAATCTATCAGGCGTTCTTTAGTATGTCTGCAGTTCTTCAGTCGTGTAATGTTTGAACAAGGTGAATCCATACTCTTGCGAACCTCCCTGTCTACCCATTTCAACAAACACTACTTATTTCCTGAAATAGTGTTTCAGAAGTAATGCAGGTTCATGCTGTCTCCTTCCTGAGGAAAGTCAATTCATACACTTACTGTAGCATTCAAGAGGATTGGTCAGAAGTCTTTATAAAAATGTAACTTTTCTTTTTCGTACAGAAGGACTGCTGTTAGCTGGTGGTATCTGTCATCTAGGGCTCTTATTTGAGAAACTTTGTGCCTCTTGATTGTTGAATGTGATGCCCCTGTTCTGCATTGTCATGAAAAACTTTTCCTCTTGTGTGAAGATGTGATGAAAGGGTAAATTCCCTTTGCATTCCTGTAACTCCTATAAGTACATAAATTCCTTTGCTGCTGCATGCAGAATTTCCTTTGTGTTTAAAAGCTCTATTCTTTAATCTTAATGTCAGAAGTTTTACTTCTCCTCAAGAACCAGTCCTTACTTTAAGACCTAGCAAGGTTTTCAAGGAATTGTTTGCACCTCATTCTGTTTTTCTGTAATTGTTCTCTCAACGTACAGTCTTCCTGTGGTGTTTGCTGAGTCCAGGACAGATCAACTCTTAACTTCAGATTTACTGTTTCTCTTCCCTGAAAGTGTTCAGGGAACACTGTTGCAGTTTGGTGGTGGTGCAGGCTCAGTCATCTTTGTCAAGATCTTGTTGACAAAGGGATGCATTTTACTTCTCTCAGTACCTTTTTCTGCTGCAGGAGAGTGACTGTGTACTGGGCAAGAGGCTATGGAGGACAGCCAATCTGAAGCAGTACCATGTTGGCAATGCATTGAGATTCCCTAGTCATTGAACTTCACATAGGAAAGCGGTTCCAAAGTAGACATATCTTTGTGTGGCACTAACTTAAGGGTTGGTCTCTGACATCAAGAGATTCCTCTGTGTGAGCAGAATAATGATGCTCACAGGCTAATCTCCATGTGATGTATTCACAAATGAGAAAAACCTATTTTTCTGCCATTCAGTGACACCTTGAGAATAGTCAAGTGTTGCTTTTGTCACCTCTTTTGGAAATGACTAATAAGGAATTCGGGTTCTTTTCTAGTTTGACTCATTACATACTGGATTTGCTGGTTTCTGAATTGACAAGGTTACATATTGTTTACTCTTTTTTTTTCTTCTTTTTTTTCATTTTGCTAGAGTGACTATTGCAAACCAAACAGCAGTGAGTAGTCTGTTAATATGATCTCACCAGTGCCTCTTAGTAAGGTCTTGTCAATCTGTTGAACAGGCATCCTTTAACTCTCTAGATGTTTGTGCACATTCAACTTCTTTAAGTTCAAAAGGTTCACAGGTTTCTTATTGCTTCTTGTTACTTATCAGACACAGAGAACTGGAAAAATTATACCTCCACTCCCCAGAGTAGTTGCTTTTTTCTGCCTCACAGTAGTTTATTTAAACCTTTTCAAGGCCTTTTCCCTCAGCTTTTTGCATCTCTTCTTTTTTTTGCTTAAGGTATCCGAGTTGCACAGCAGCAGATGCTCCTGAGTGTTTTTTGTTTTATTTTTGCTTCAGGTTCAGCTATGGGTTATGCTAACTGTTGTTCATGCCAAATACAAGTTACCAGGTTACAGACATAGAGATTCCCTTCAGCTACTTGTCAGGCCTTGAGTAATGGAGTATGAAATTTTTCGAAGCCTGAGACTATTTCCATTCCTTTGGTTTCTCACCTTGCACTGAGATCCTTGTTTTCTGTAGCCTTTCCTGTTGATGGCACTGAATCCACCGGTTGTGTGGTAAGACATCCTGTATCTGAGGAACAGTGTAGACCTCTTTCAAAGAACTCTTCTCTTTAGTCAACAGACATGATGTGGAAGTACCTTAATTAGAAGCCGAAACCTGTATGAACAAATGTAGCTACTTTTTTGAGACTCAGGTGGTTGCATCAGCTTTTTTCACTGTGATGAACTGAGATCTTTCTGCAACAATATGTGGTAGGCAAGGAAAGATCACCAACTTCAGTGATGACCCAGCTAACATACAACTAATGTGCTTCATAAGACGTTAGATATGCAGCCTGCATGATTTTTTTTGTGTGCTGTGAAATCAAACGTTATTCCATAGGTTTTCACGTTTATTAGGGCTGCACTCTACGGATGTAGAACTGAGGCAAGAAATATAGTCAGAAATTAATAAGGCCTCTTAAGTTTGTTTTTCTCAAACTTCCTATCTGTCTGCCTTCTGCTTAAACAGGGGAGGAGAAGATAGTTTCACTAGTGCTGTTGTCCAGTTACTTCATATTTTTTTTCTAAGGAACCAATTACTTTTCTGTTTGGAAAAGGAAACTTCTGCCTCCAGCCCACAAAGACACATAGCAGAGATAAATTCCCAACTGTGCTATTTGCTGTTAGACTTAAGTCCTCTCTTTCACAGTATAATGAAAATACTCCTTGAAATGGCATAAACAAAAGCAAAAATTAATTTCTGGGTCAGGGTATTTTGAGCTGGAGGTCTTAAATCCTTGAATACTTACTGAACTTGTCTCAGAGCTTACCTGTAGTATCTTCTTGAAGTTCTGTGTTGCACAGAAATACCTGTTTATTGCAATTATGCTAAGATAGATTTCCCTTCCTTTTTAAACTACAGGTGCCTTAGGGGTATAGCAAGAGAAAGATACATAATATTTCATGGGATTAAAATTATTTCCTGATAAATCTGATAGTGTTTCTTTGTAACTGCCTGGCTTGAGTCTATTGATTGGTAAAATACCTGTCAAGCAAATGAGCGCGCTTAGTGCTTTGGTCCCACAACATGCTGCCTAGGAGTGTAGTCTCATCGTAACGCTCCAGTTCAGTTTCTTATCTGAAGGAGTCTCCCGTTTCCTACTTTTCAGTCTCCTTTTCCCACATGTTTTGGTTATATCCCTCAGAGACATCATTATTTCCACATTTCATATGTGAAATGCGCATATGCTTACTAGCTGGCAAAAGTGAAAGTCCTCTAGAAACTACTAGACAGCTGTTAGATTTTTTTTTTTTGAGGGATGACAGTGAATTTTATTAGTAAATTATCTATCCCTCTCTTAAACTGGAGCATTGCTTGATTTTATTAGAAAAACAACACCTTACAGCTTGTGTACACGCCATTTCAGCACTAGTCAGCTCTTCCAGGGAAATATTTTAACAGTTTTTGCACTTACGTGTTTGCACCTACTGCTAACCTTTGAATTTTGTGTATTCTCTGGGGCGCTGCTTCTGCAGTCCATAGCGTGCTAAGACTTCTACTAATGGGCACCTTTGTGACGCTTCACAATGCACAGAAGATGGTGAAGCAAAGAGAGTACTTCCCTATAACTTGCTTTTCTCTAAACCTACTACCACCCTCACCCCTGCCCCTTTTCCCAGGTATTTATCTGTCTGGGTAGCATTAAAGTATCTATCATGACAGATTTAAAGTAACTGGGATTTGCTTTCTTGTGTAGTGAAGAGGGTAGTTCTCTTGTGCAAACTCGGTCACCTTGTTCTGGGCACATTTGATCAAATTTGTTTGAGTGCCATGTCTGTGAAGGGGCTGTAAAGAGGCAGTTTCTGTACTTGACTAAAAGTCAAACTTCTAGCAACTCTCCTGTTAGTGCTTCTAAATCACTTGCAAGTTCAGTTTGAAAATGTAAAATTCCTATAAATAATTTTTTTCAACTGTATAGTAGGTCTCATAGAAAATGATTTAAAAAGAAGAAAACTGAAGAGCGACAGTTCTCCAAGTACAGAAAGGTTGTCTTCCCCCTGCAGTTCTAAATAATTTTCTGGGGGAAAAGATATTACTGTATAAAGAAATATGATATTTGTGTTTCTAAAAGTTATGTGGAAAACTCTTTAGGAAACTCATTTAACATTATGTGTTCTATGTGGTTAGATGCTTTTACTGAAATCTGTTAGTGAGCTAAAATTGTGCAAATTGTTGGTCAAGTGGAATGCCATTTGCTTCACTAGAAAGAAAAACATATAGAGGAAACTTGATTCTTTAATGCTTTTAAAACATAATAAGTACAGTTCTGCTGTAGTTCATAATGGTGAATCTCTTTTTTCCCTTTTTTTATTACTGCGTTATTCTGTTTTTTCTCTAGAGGGCAATCTTCTACCATATATTAAGTAGAACCCTTTTTGCTTTATTCTATTTATTTGAGCAGTTTTGTCTCTTCGTTTTTTTCTTTTTTTTTTTCTAGGTATACCTGTAAATTATCAGGATGTAGCATCTATTGATCCAGAGTATGCAAAGAACTTGCAGTGGATTTTAGATAATGATATCAGTGATCTGGGTTTAGAGCTGACCTTCTCTGTTGAGACTGATGTGTTTGGAGCAATGGAAGAAGTGCCATTGAAGCCAGGTGGTGCAAGTATTCTTGTTACACAGGAAAACAAGGTGAGTATACAGGTTTATTCAGAAGTTGGTAGTATAAGAAAAGCAATTGGACTGACTTTCTGAGTAACTGGAAGCATAAATGGTATACCTGTTTCGAAGGAAATACACAAAATAAAAAAGTTGCCAACATTCTTCCCCCTTTTCTAGCTTAGCATGTTAGAAATAGTACTATTTAAAGTCTCTTATTAGCGTTCAGGTTTGAGGTTGTTCTTTCTGACAGAACTTTTGGAAGGAAAATAGGATCAACTTTAAATGAATGGTTTATTTTAAAAGTTAAAAGTATTCCTAAAGTCAAGTCATGGGTATATATACCAGGAAGGTAAAACAGTAGCAATTGCTAAAAGTAAAATTGTAGGTAATGTTGCAAAGTGTGCTGCCTGGCAGGGTAGCCTATGGCACTGGATTGCTCTGCAGTGACATATGGATAATTGACAAAGTAAAAGGCTGCAGGAAGCTTTTTCAGCCATTTGCAAGTCACTTGGTCTGTATGGAAATAATCTACCTTTTAAATTTACTTCAATAGTAACAGCTTGGAAAGTCCCTGAGTTCTCTGCAGCATTAGTTCAAAAACAAATAAGGAAAAACACAGCTAGATTTTGAAAATCATCTAGAAATTGAGATAGGCATCAGTCTAATTGAATTCTGCAGTTACCCACTAGGTAGTTTTGAGTAACTGCAGGACTGTCATGGGTAGACCTGCAATTTCTTGTATCATTGACTCTTTTGATCCTTATGTTTGCTTTGTGTTTTGATTTTCATTTCTGTTGAGCTAGCCTAACTCGCTTTGTGTACACAGTATTCATTCAGCTCTACCAGTCGTGTAGACAGCTGCTGTATTGGTAAATGGCCACTTGGTGTCAGCATTTGTTTTAACAACATTTTAGTTTGTGTTGGAGCAATTGGTGCTGCATTCTTGTATGCTTAATTCTCATTTTCATTAAGGCAGAGTGTCATTCCAATAACAGGAATACATATTATTAGCCTGATTCTGCACTGTTTCCTGCAATATAGTAATTCATGAAAGAATACAGATGGTAAAACAAATCTAATTGTGAGGGCAGTGGATGATTAATTTCTTTATTACCTATCAGAGAAAGCAAGGATGTTGATTCTCGTTTCTGGGCAGTCCTAGCTTCTCAATGTATAAAATAGATGTACTTGACATAAATTGTGGTTTCATAACAACTATTTAAAAACTGTTATCAGTTAGCATGAAATTAGAAATTTGCCCACACGAGAATACCCTCAGTCATTAGTAGCTTAAATTGCACTGTTAGCTTCTGACTTTGGGCACAGACTAAAAAGGGTGGTTGAACATGTGCAGAACAGATGCATCCATTCTAGCTCATCAGCCTTCCTTAGCTGTGGCAGGAAGGGGTGAGAGTTTGTGTAGCTTTTGTTTGAAAGGTGGTAAGAAACAGATGACTGTTGTGGTAGCTTTGAAACTGTTAATAGTAATTGATTTTTTTAATTTGAATCTGCAAAATGTGAAGTCAACAAACACCTGTAAGATGGCACTGTCTCTTCTTCACTGATTTTGACAGTGGCAAACCAAGTTGTTGAAAATTGTAGATCTGTGTTTTAGTGGCGTTTGGGGTTTTTTCCCAATTTTTTTAATGTGACATGGTTTTGCAGTATGCTTTAGCTTAGCAGTTCTAACAGGTTAAACAGGAAAGTGTCTACTTTACTTTATAAAACATCTTTTTTTTTTTTTCCTCCTGCAAGAGAAACCTTTCTTTTTTTCTGCCTTTATCTGAGGAACAAAAGATGGCTGTTTAAAACTCATTGTATTTTGCTATACCTTTGGGAGAAGAAAATTCAGCTTCTAAAGGAATTTATTGTGTATGCGCACTAGCAGATTACCTGTTTAAAGGATAGCATTTTTTTAATGAAATTGAGTGAATCTTTATTCCTTAAAAAAAACAACCAAACCAACAATCTCCTCTGCCCCCCTACAAAAAACAAAACAAAAACCCCACAGAAACCACCCAAACAATCCATCTACCTCTTACTGAAAAGCAAACTAAAAAAGAGTAAATGCCCCATTGAGGAGCAGTAGTAATAGCTGTTTGTAAAAAGTTGTTTTCTTTGAACAAGGGAATCTCCTTTTCTTTACATCAGCTGTGTAATAGGTGAATGGCTGTGGGACCATACAATGCAAATGTTCCAGTCTTGCAATTGGAGTGTCCATGTAGTGCCAACTGAAGTATCAGTTATAGATAGTAGTGGTTCAGCTGCCTTTTGTCACGGTAATGAGAGACTTCAAAGGGAAAAGTCAGGCTTTGTCCGGTGTCCATGCTACACATTTCTTTGTTCTTTGCTGTGTATGTTTTTGCAGCTTTCTACATACTTTTTAGGAAAAAAATAAAATTAGAGCTAGGCAAAGCTTGACCATATGCTATTTTAAAAAATGGTGCAAATCTTCACAAGCCTATGGCTTTCTCTGTCCTCCCAGGACTTGTCTGTTTGTGAGCTGGCCGTGATTGTTTAGCAGTAAAAAATTACCTTTTCTTTTTTTTCAAACAGCTTTGGAATGGAGCTGCTCTCTGAATCTGAACATCAGAATAAACATTGATCCTTGTCTCACAGTATATGGGGTTGTCAAATCAGGGAAGCATGATCTCTGCTTGATTTACCTCAAAGGAAAATACAGAACAACCCCTCACTCAAACTGACTTTGTCATCGTATTTGTGATGCTTGTCTCATGTGTGTTCAATCAAATCTCCCCTCTTAAAAGAAGGCTGGATTGTACCTTTTATGCACTATGTAGGAATGCATATGTAGATTTGAAATTATATAGATGCTTCTGTTTTGTAGTGTGCTCCTAAGGCTTCTGAGAGGGAATAAAATGTAAATAAAGTGAACAGAGAGAAAAAAAAAAATTGACCAGGTTTTTTTTACTGACATGTATCACGTGAATTCTGTGGTACAGGGCTTTAAGCGTGTGCTAGTGCTGATAGTCAGGATGCTCGGCTGTTCCAGGCTATTCAAAACATTTCTTGTTACACCTAAAGCACTGTAAATATTTTTGTAATGCAGAAAATAAGTGTGTGTCTTATTTTTTCTAATGGATTTTTTAAAAAATAAGATTGTGAGGTTTTTTTCTACAACTCTGTTTTCTGAATAGCCTCATTTATGTAACAACAATTTAAGAGATGTAAAACAAGTATTACTGATCATTGAAGACCAGTGGTAACACTACTTCTAATCCTGGTATTAGTAAAGTTTCTGATTTCTTCCTGGCATTCATAAGATGTATTCACAGAGGCTGACTTTTGTCTGGTGCGGTTAACCTCCTTTCGTTACCCCTGTAATTCCTTAAAGAAGGGAGGTGTTTTCAGTTCCACTGACAGTAGAAGCAACCTAGGGGTATTACTAGACTGAGACTAGATTTTTGGGAACAGCTCTGCAGTTGAAGATATGATTAGGTTACGTTTCTCTTCTTCAGAGCATTTCACACATTAATTGTCTTCTCAATCTAATAAAATGATGGTAATGCATTTAAAAATATCTTCTAACTGCAAAGCAAATGACAATCCCTTTATACTTCTGTGAATGTAAGAAACTGACTTTGAAAAATATTCTATGTTTTAAAATGTTTATACTTAATTCTGTTTTTCTGAAATGGAGGGAAGAAAGAATGCTTGGTTGCTTTTGTGCAGGTTCAGAACATAAAAGTTTAGGTTAAGGTTTTAAAATTAAAAATCAAGGTAGTATTTTTGTAAGATTATTGTCTTGAAAAGTGATAGTTGAGATGGTTTAACTGGGAGATATTTTTCATGATTTCATTATTAAAAATGCATTACTTTGAGTACCTTTAATCTAGGAGTAAATTTTGTTCTCAAGTAGAAATCTCTTTTTTCAAGTAAAGAAACTTTATTAGACTTGCATGGTTTTGTCAGGGTAGATGAGACATGTTTATACAGCTTTATTGTAGACACTTTTGTCTGTCTTATTCTGAAAACCTCCCTCCATAAACCGCCTCTTAGGTTTTTGTGTTTTCAACAAAAGCAAGGTTCTGGTGGATTCCTTTTCTAAGTGGCATCTTTTAAAGGCGATGGAATCTCCAAATCTCTAAAGCATGCAAACTATGATATTGTCTACTCACATGGCTATGGTATAAATGCTTTTTTTTCTCCCTGAGTTATTTCAGTTTGCTTAATAGAATGTTTTTCTTTACAAACATTGCCTTGTTTGTGTCCTTAGGTGGTTGCAGTGGTGGTTGTATTAGATGCAGGCATGACAGACTAAGGTCTATTCACTTCCTTTACCTTCGTCCAAATCCCTGTTTTTTGACTGGTTTGTGTTATGATTTAAACACTTCTGTTTGGGAATTGCTTTTGGAAGGAAGGAAGGAAAGGGGAAGAATAGAAGGGGCTCTGAACTCCAAGAGGTCTTCCAAATTATTTTGGGTGGTTTCTGTGTGTGAAAAGTGCATAGGGACTCTTAACATCTTACAGCAGATGAGATTTGTAATGTATTGAGGACTGCATTTGTGTGTGTGTGAGTTTGCATGAGCACTATGTATTTTTGCTATTGTATATCTTAATGATGTTTTCTACATTGCAGGCTGAGTATGTCCAGCTTGTCACAGAGCTTAGGATGACAAGAGCCATTCAGCCTCAGATAAATGCCTTTTTACAAGGCTTCCATATGTTCATTCCACCATCTTTGATCCAGCTTTTTGATGAATATGAACTGGTAAGCAGAAATACCTATACTTTTAAAAATACTTCGTTCAGCATACTTAATCAGTAGTGTAATGATGTAGAAGTAAAGGTCAGTACCCACAAAATAGAAATTTTATATCTTTCACTTTATTTTTGCTTTCTGGGCATCTGTCAGTGAGGTTCTCAATATGTGTATTCCTGCTTATCCTAAGTACTTACAATGACTGTCTTCTTGGAACGTGATAACTTCACATGCCAGTGATAAATGCCTTAAATTGTTATTTCAAAATGGAATCGGGATATTTTGGCATTTAAGCTTTTTCATATTTTCTTTCAGAAGGGAGGAAGGAAGGTGACGCTGTCTATTGTCTTTACTTTTTCTGAGTCACAGAATCAAATCCCGATAAGTTTTTGTGGTGGTTTGATTTTCTGTAACCAGCACATCTTAAGTTTTGTCTCAAGTCATGCCAAGACTCGGAGCTTTTTTCTTTTAGGTTCTTTGGCAATAATTTCTAACTCTTGATACTGTGTACTTAAATTTAACAGATCACGTGAAGTTACCTGAATTCAAGAATCTTCTCGTATTAAATTTTAGTTGTAGGTTCTGTAAGGTTGCAATTAAACAGAAAAAGCACTGTAATTTTTATACTTCTTAAAGCCTTACTTTTTAAAATAGCATGAACGCTTGAAATTAATGGTTAGTCAGGAGGACTAATCACAATCTGTGTGCTTCTTCTGAAGGAACTTTTGTTGTCTGGTATGCCAGAAATTGATGTGAATGATTGGTTAAAAAATACAGAATACACCAGTGGCTATGAGAGAGGAGACCAAGTTATTCAGGTAAAATTATCTTTTTAAATAATGTAGACTACTGCATTTTAATCCCCCAAAAGGTGCTTTTGTTGTTCTTGTCATTTTCTCTCTATGTTTATGGAAGCTTGTTTTGGTTGAAATTCGTGGAGGTTTTTTATACTATATTCTTGCATTAAGTGACTTAGTTATGTATGAATTTCATATGAAAATTTCCATCACTTAAGGAACAAACACACAAATATTCCATTTATTGTTTTACCATTATCTTTTCAAGTACTACAAGTATTTAATGGAGAAAACAAACTAACTTATTTTTCATTTAGTGGTTCTGGGATGTTGTGGAAGAACTAACTCAGGAAGAGAGAGTATTACTATTACAGTTCGTTACTGGCAGGTGAGAAACGCTTCTGTAGCAACAAATATATTGTCTGGATACTCTGAAATAAGTCTAGAGACTTCAGATTACCGTACAAGATCACCTAACTAGAAACTGTTTTGCATGCTTTTGTGTTCTGTATGTTGATCAAAGTAAAGTGTGTGTTAATACTTTTGCTGCCTGTATTGCCAGCAAAATGATTGATTACATATTTGTTATACTTGACTACTTTGCAAGAGGCCTTTGTTGCTGTCCCAGGCAATTTTTAACAAGGCAGTAGTGAATTTAATTGTGCTTTATATTATTCTTCTTCTTGCATATTTATGTGGCTCTTGGCTTCTCCAATAATCAATGTAGGCTTCAATATATGAGATAACTAGATATCACTTCAGTCAGTGTAAACAGAACATCATTCTCTTAAAGCTGAGTTGAATTGAACATTAGTGCAGCGTGTCAAGATCAAGTGAAGATGTAACCTTATGCAAGACTGTTTGCTTTATATAGGATTTGTGTCCTAAATTCTAGTTGTTCTTCAGGGAAAGCACTTTTATTTCCTTTATGGATTGGGGGCAGTGTGGGAAGGTTTTGAACAATAAATGCTCCTGTGAGCTGGGTGAGTTGCTGAGTTTGTGTATACAGACCTTTTGCAAAGTGCATCCATAGACATACGTGTGGCACCTGAGCTGTGTAATCCATGTATTTTTCTGCCGGCAAGTAGAGATCGCACTATCTCCTTAATTCGATATTCCCTTCATATTCTAGGATTAGTAGCGTAGCTGACCTTTTGCTTATAAGTTTTGTGGGTAAGCAATGGTAAAATACAAATTAAGATCATCAAACCTTGTCTTTTATACCAAAGAATTTCAGAGTCATGGATGTATCATCAAGTGGCATGGTCTTCAAATTGTATTAGTTTCACTTGATTTATTATGAATTTCATTGTTTTTAGGGATCACAGACAATTTAAGAAGCTAGTTCTGTGCACATCGATCTTTCTTTTTGTCCTCTGCAGAAATGATCCCTGCAGTTCTAACTGCACATCTGTTGCACGCCAGCTGCTGGTCTTTCATTTTTAGTGAACTAGTCCATTTCTAAATCTAGATGGCAAATAAGGTTCTTCAAGATGTAAGGTCATGTTTCAAATGCTTCTTAAAACATTCCAAGTGATACTGAAGTGGCATTCACTATTTTCATGGCATTTGGGATTATCTACTGGATTCTAAGGGATGCTTTCTATCAAGTAAACAATTATGTTGTCTGATTAATACGTGCTTGAGCACCATTAATTTTGGTCACAAATCACATACTGACTTGTTCTTGCCCATTTCTTGTTAGTAGGAAAGAAATTTTTGGTATGTCTTTTAAGAGCTCTGGGCTGGAATTTAATAACAAATTGCTTAGTTTTTTTCTGTATCGGCTAGTAGGTACCCATTGTGTTTTTTCTTCAGTAGTTGAAATGTAATAGGTATATTTTTCCACAAAAATTTAACCTTTGAGATACCTTCTAATACTGGTATAGAGCTGGCATTTTTGCAAATAAATCCCCAGACAGTCCTAGGTTCTGGGTGTGGAAGATTTAGATGCTGAGTTGTCTGTGAGCTAAAACAGCAGTTAGTCTAGTACAGGCCAGTATCTTAAGTGACATTTTACACTAAAAGTATACCTGATTTCAAACTGATCTTTTTTTGGTGTCACATTTCCTTAGTGAAGAATTTGTTTCTGTGTGTACTGCTTGGCAGGCTGCATTCAAAATTTTCATTGTTTTTTCCATTTCTCTTTAATCTCTTCTGCATAGTCACTTGATTTTCTATTTTTTGGGGGGGTGGGGGTGAGGTGTGAAGTGGTACTATTCTTTCCAATCAAGAGTATGAAATTAATTTAGCAAATTAAATAAAACAATTATATTTGTCTTTGGTGTTTCTCTGACATGTCTAAATATTTCTTAAACTTTTGCTTTTTGTCTTCTTTCCCCCCTTTTCGCTTCAACGTAATGAAGTCTTCCACATTTTACTTCTTTATTCCCCCCCCCCCCCCCTTTATCTGTTTGGTTTTTATAATAGTATTTGGCTAAATTATTGTTAATTATCCATTGGCAACTTTTGATCAGGTTTTCAGTTAAGTTAGATGGAAGTGTTGATGGCTTATCATGATAAATTCTACTTTATTGGTATTCTGCAGGTATCGGGATTGCTGTTTAACTTCTTAGGGGACTGTAGTTTCTGTTGAGTAATAAGCTATCTGCTGTTTTAAGGGAATTTCAGCATATTTGATAAACATGATAGATATACGACTGCTTTTAAAAGTAAAATGAAACATAAGGGAAGGCTTAAAGTATCTGTTCTACACTTTTCATTTCAAGTAATTGTATGCAAAATCTGTAGGTGGAAAAATAGGTAGAAAACTTAGGATTCAGATGTAAACTTAAACATTTTAATAGCGTTGAAGTTTCCAAAGCTATGAAATTGTATTGTTGCTCTTGCTAAAGGCTATTTGCACATGCAGTAGGAGAGAGAAGATCTTGTGATCTTATTTGCACATACTTGGAAGGCTTTCTTTAATATATTGGCAGTGTTTTGCTTGGAAAGAAAACTCATACTTGGAGGCATATGTTGGCAGCCATCTGTTACTTTTAAATGTTCAAAGCCCTGATCGTACTATATGATTTTGACCTGTTGTATGAAAAACAGTTTAATAGGTTAGACTGTAAAAAAGAAAAAGAAAAAGATTACCTAATAGTGGACGGAATGAGAAATTTTTAACAGTTGGGTCTGTGTTTTATTGCTGATTTGAATGTGGAATTCTCTTGGTTCATTGGAGGGAGAAGAAAAAATTCAGTGCAGGGGCGGCAGCACTGTATTAGAAATGTGAGCCAAAACCATGGTATAAAAGAGTACTGCTGTAAAATCTTTACAACTGTTCTGAACTGTGGCTGTGAGCTCAATTCTGTTTGTATGTCAGAAATAGCATGCTGCAAATAAACAGCACTTTCCTCCATAGTGGTTGCCTTATATACCAGTGCTAGAACTATATGCCCAATGTTGTTGTCATTCAGCTAGGTGATACAGATTTATGTGTTGGATGATATAGCTAGCTCTTAAAGGTATGTTCAAAAAATATTATTACGAGCTCTGTCCTAGCTCCTTAACATTTGGCAGTAGCAACCCCTTACTATTCCTCATTTCTGCCAAGAAGTTCTATTGTGAGTGGAAACATTACTTCATTCTTCTTTTCCATTCTTGCTCCTGGTTTTTAGAGTCACTTTGATTTTGTGAATATGGGAGCATTGTTTTTAATGCAAGTACCTGTAATCCAAAATTCTAACAGCTGTTATATATTTAATGGAAGGTTTATTTTGTTTTATCAGATTCTTTCTTTGCTAGCTACAAAATCACAGAATAGCTGAGGTTGGAAGAGACCTCTGGAGATTGTCTAGTCCAACCCTCTGCTCAGAGCAGGATCAGCTAGAGCTGGTCAGCTAGAGCTCAAGGTCTTGTCCAGTCAGGTTTTGAGTGTCTCCAGGGGCGCTGACCCTTCAGCTTCTCTGGGCAATTTGTTCCAGTGTTTGACCACCTCACAGTAAAACAGTTTTTCCCATGTTTAAATGGAATTTCCTGGATTTCAGTTTGTGCCCATTGCCTCCTGTCCTGTTACTTGGCACCACTGGGTGCTCCATCTTGAGACTTGTGCTCCATCTTATTTATTCCTCCCTTCAGGTATTTCTATACATTGATCAGATTCCCCTGAGCCTTGTTTTCTCCAGGCTGAATATTCCCAGCTCGCTTTCCTACTGTGTCAGGTGCTCCAATCCCTTACCATCTTAGTCACCCTTTGCTCAACTTGCTGCAGTTTGTCCCTGTCCCTCCTGTAATGGGGAGACTGGAGTTGGACTCCAGATGTTTCTCACAGAGTACAGGGAAAGGATCATCTCCCTCGACTTGCTGGTGATGTTCTTCCTGATGCAGCCCAAGAGGCTGCTGGCCTTCTTTGATGCAAGGATGCATTGCTGGTTCGTGTTCAACTTTTTAGTTCTTATCCTTTCATTATAGTTTTTGGTTTTCTTGGGGGGTTTTTTTTGGTGTGTGAGGGCTATGCTAAAAACATGTTACCTCGTAATGCATACCAACTTAAGCTGATATTATAAAAATATCTGAATTTTATTCTATTTGTCTCTGTTTAAAATTATAGGGAGGGACTCTGAAGACTCCAGGGCTATTGTCTATTTAGACCTTGAGTAATCCTTGAATAATATATTGGTAAAAGGAAAAAAATAATGATAATATTAATGAGTAATATGATTAAGTGAGAATGCATTCCTGAAGATGCTGGTGATTTTTTTTTCAGTGTATTCTGGTTTTGCTATATATTGTCACTGGGTGATAGTGTGACTGATGTAATGGTTTTATTAGTTACTTGAAATATGTGGTCTGGAGTAATAAATGAAAAGAGATGTCAAGGACGCTGGTTAGTTGTCCCATCGATAGTAATCGGAGAATAAACTTTTATGATGCATTATTTCTTAAACTGTAAATATAAATATCCATAGATGTTTGCCTGAACTGAGATAATGTTCCGTTATAAAGACTGGTTGTAGAAGTGCAAACAGAATTCTCTTAAATATCATTCAAACAATATGATGCCTAATGTAAATGGACAAATGCATTATTCAATATTGTAATTAAAAGCATTTAGACAGTGAGAATTTTGATATGGGTAAGAAAGGGAGAGGCTTGATAAAAGTATTAGTAAATGGTCACATGTAGCAGTAAGAGATATTTGCAGTGTAAAGATTATATTTTTTGGCTTATAACGTTCTTGTAATGGTCTAATTTCTGTGAATTTTCTCAGTTCCAGGGTGCCTCATGGTGGCTTTGCCCATATAATGGGTGGCAGTGGATTGCAAAATTTTACAATTGCTGCTGTGCCATATACTGCAAATCTTTTACCAACATCAAGCACGTGGTATGCTAACTAGTGTTGTTGAAATATCTTAAAAACGGGGCTTTTTCATGTCAGTTGCAGTGAAAAGTATAGTTATTTTAAATAGTTTCACTAAAAGACCCCCTGAAATTTAGACAGTTTGTAGAGTATTCACTATCCAACATGAAAGTGATGGGTTTTAACTCAGATGATGTTTCATTATGCTTGCTCATTGTTTAACTGCTTCATTTTGCTTAACTAAAGGCAGTGGGATCAATAAGGGAATATTCAAGTTAAATTATTGTATTGCAATTTACTGAAGTGAAAAAAACCTTAATTTCCTGCAATATATTTGAATGCTCAATGGTGTTGTAATGCAGCACAGGTTTGTTTTCTCTCATGAATGTGACATCTTCAGGGTTTTCAATCAGAAAACTTTACTGTTGGGTTTCTTGCTGAACTGTGATGTGGCTTTGTTCTTTTCTTTTCAGTATCAACATGCTCAAGTTACCTGAATACCCAAGTAAAGAAATCCTTAAGGACAGGCTTCTTGTGGCGTTGCACTGTGGAAGCTATGGTTATACAATGGCATAATGAAGTCTAGAAAACTCATCTGACTACTGATGTGCAATTCTGAGTGGCAGAAGTAATTCTGGAAACTGTCAATAGAAAAGCAGCTTAGATGTTGCAGCCCATTGGCAGGGCTGGGCTTCAGAATTTGTACAGGATCATCAGCTTTTCCTCCATTACATGTTGTCAAATTAACTTTGATACCATCATGACAAACTTCTCAGCATGCTATATTTTCATTTTTTAAAATTACAGATCTGTATGGAAATCAGTTTACATGCTTTTCATTATTACTTCAGTCTGAATCAGAAAGTTTGTCAGAATCTCCTTCCGTAGTTTACTTTGGATTTTCAACTATATGGTTGAATGACATTTACGTTTTAGTTTACTTTGCACTCAGATGGCATACTGCTAATGGACAGACTTGTACTTTATGCCTTGTTGCATGTGAAAGTGCCGTTTATTTTTAGAGAGAATGCTATAGAAAGTTCAATTTGGATATTGTACAGTAAGACAGATCTGATGTATTTTCCATTTCTTTGCATAGTAACAAAAATAAAATTTTATAACTTTTTAGTATTTTAATGTATATAGTATATAAAGATTAGACTGGAAAAAATAACAGATGTACTTAATATCTAATTTATATTAGAATTTACACTATATTCTACTAAGTATTTAAAGTATTTGTGACTTTATAGTCAACTTGCAGTTTAGAATTTGTAAATATTATTTAAGATCTATCCATTTGTTTGAATGCCTTTACTCTTTCCTTGACATAATTGTATGTTCAAAAGGTATTATTAAATTTTAATATTTTTATCAGAATCTGAATGTGACAAGTTTGCGTGTCTTTGCGGGTTGTTTGTTTATCCCCCCCCCCCGGATTTTATTCATCTTACTATAATTTAAATTGTCATGGAAGCAGCATTTGAGAAGGCATTGTCAAAGTGTGTGGATGGACATAAGCAAATGCACAAGGAAGGAAGTTGAGCTTATCGAGATTAACTGGCAAGACTATAATAATCAGAATCTCATGTCAAAATTTATAGAAAATTAGAATATATCACTCGAATAATATATAAAAATACACAGCAGTGGCTCATCAGCATGTGTTTTTGATAAGTAGCTGCACATGTTGGGGTAGATGGTACATTTGCATAACTGCTTTTTAGGGGCTCTACAGTAGGTCTACATTATTGTTTTGGTTCAGGCTAGGAGTGGTTTTTTGGTTTTGTTTGATGGTGTGTTTTGTGGGTTGTTTTTTTTTGTTTGTTTGTTTTTTTTTTTTAATTTGGTCATCCCTGCTTGTCATGCAAACTGAATTCTCTCCAGGTGAAACTAAACGTTTGGATCATGAAAAACATGATCCAAAAATGTACCAAATGCTAATGGATGAACATCTAATTATGTCTCCAAGACCTAACTGATCTGAAGAGGTGATCTGAAGAGTTAGTAAATGAGTGCAGATATAGCGAATCCCCTAACCACCTAAATTTTAAGATCCAGGTCCTCAGCACAAACTGCTTCTGATCCATTCATGCTTTCCTAAACTAAGTGCTAATATATGTGTAGCCTGAGTTCACCAGCTGTGATCTGTCTGGGCTGCTTACTTAGTGCTCTTTTATCAGATTTTACTTACTTATTTTAATCTAAAACATATATAACCTCTCCAGGGGTGTGAGAGAGAAACCTGTGGACCATCTGATTCAGTGGTGCCACAGTAATTTTCCTTTGGGCTAAGCTTTATACATAGACTTACTAGCTTTATTTTCCTTTCAGTTCTGTTTGTGCACATGTATGCATAAATGTTGGTTTAAATTCTTACAGGGTGTTTCTGACTGCAACTTAAGGAGAATACTGCTTTTAGTCAGTGGAAGGAGCAGACTCTTCCAGCAGGTCAGTCCAGTGAAAGCTGGTTAGACTGTTGCTTCAGTCAGTGGAGAGCTGCTGTTGGTCTCTGGCATGCTCTAGGAAGCTTAGACTGTTTAGATAGGTTAGATGTTTGAGGCTGTAGGGGGTTTTAGCATTAAATCCCAGTTATCTTGCATCCTTCAGTTAGCAAAAGTACTTCACTTCTCTGCACAGTTCGGCAGTGCTTGTTTCCCTGGCTATATAGCTTATTTCTTTGTGTGCCTTTGCAAGGTAGATTGATTGCAGGACAGTGTATTGAGCAATACAAGGTATTTGTCAAGAATTATGTATTTTTGTTTTCTTTATGTAAACTGGGATTTTATCTTTATCTGGGGCTTTTACTGTAAATACTGTTGTTCATTAACTGCTATGCAAGCTGTAATTTTTTTTTTCTTTTTCATTTTACACGTTCTATTTCATGGTAATATACCGCGATTTGCAGGAAATGGAAACCTTGTGTACTCCTGTGTAGTGTCCAAAACATGTCATACCATGACAAGGGGGAAAAAAGAATCAGATTCTTTTTCTTTTTTTTGCACTTACACTTTTGTGTTATACTGTAGGTGACATAGGTATCAACAAGCTGAATTTGGTCTCAAACAGTATTCTTAAAATGCTCAGCAACTAGTTTTGAAATGTAATGGAACACAGAGTTTTAATGTTCTCAACAGTTGCCTATGACAGATCTCCCTGTTACAGCCTCGCAAATGGTTCAGAAGCAGATTACTCCTTCCTCCCCCATCCTGATGTTAGTCATGTCCCATAGGAGGTATCTTGTAGTATTTCTTGTAATATTTGTACCAAAGACTCCCTTGATAGGTCAGAATGAAATTTTATTAAAATACTCCTGCAATAAAAAAGCATGATGAAAATATGTAGAAAATGGGAATAGAGCTCTTGATACTGGACCCTTGGTATAACAGCAACCTTGTTATTGCATGTTTTGAACGAGCTTTTTTCCTGCTGAAACACTAAACGGTACTGTCTGCTGCAGTTGACCATGTGAAGTTAGCAGGATTTAGTTACTGCTTTGAAAGACTGTTTTTAGGACACCTGTGCCCTGTTAGCAACAGGGTATGAAAAGCCTGTTGAAAAACTATAACTTAATATAGCTTATAGTTTAGAATGATTAAATGGTTTGTATTTGTTCTCTCCCACTGTGCCAGAACAAGGCAGGGTGAGTGTTTTATCTCAAAAAGAACAGAACAGATGTCTTGTCAGATCATAGATCATGAGCGCTCATTAACTTTTATTATCTTTATGAAATGTTAGACAGCAAAGCCTGGTTTTTGATGCTTGAAAATGTGTCGTGCATCTAATGTTGCAAAACCATTAAAACCATAAACTGTGAAATGTAGCTTAATGACTTCCACTGTATGTTCCGTAGTCAGTAAGATTGAAAATGGAATGAGAGGGAGAAGATGGTTGGCCTGAATCTTCCAGAGTCTTGGGACTTGCATATGTACAGTAGAAAAAAATGTTAGGACCATCTTTGCTTTGGAAGTGTGTGAACTCTATAATTTTGAGTTTATACTCCTAAATAAAGTTTTTGTTTATTTGGACTGTTCTTGAAGTCTAATGAGCTGATTCAGCTTTCAAAGTACAGCTCGACAGTGCCTCAGAAAAGCCTTGCTCTTCCTCTTCCAGACCTGAGCGGGAGTGGAAGCTCTCTTCATGACATCCAACCTAGATTGGCAAGGAAGGTGAAGAAGATGGCTCAGGTGGCTTTAGAAAAGCACTTGAATAAATAAGTAAATAAATCTTATTTGTCCCTTACGATATGCAGACAAGCAATACGCCGTAGGTGTTTCTCCAGGTCTTAACGTGTAGGTGATTTTTCCAGTAATACTTGTATGGCGTTGCACAGGAATTGAGCACAGAAATTGAACCAAGCGATTGTCATTCCTTTTGTACATGTAGTGGGTTGATCCTTCACTCGGAAGGAACGTCGTCTCTGCAGTTCTGCTCCCTGGACACAAGAGGTTCTTTGATGTTCAGGCAGTGGAAGTCTCTTGCTGGCACTGGCCTGCTTCCATTCCTCCCAGTGCCCTCTGCCAGCCAGGCATCCGTGGCTGAAAAGCAGAATCCAGAGTTCCCTCAATGATCAAGACTTAATTTTTTTTAACTGATTGAATCTAAAGAATACAGCTGCTGAATGGTATCCTCTATTCCAGGTAGTAAGTTGTGCTCCTTTTGGTTGGGATAGAGTTAATTTTCTTCATGTTTCTAATGTTTTCGTTCCTGCCGAGCAGTGCTTACCCAGAGCCAAGGGCTTTGCTGCTTCTCACCCCACCCCACCAGCGAGCAGGCTGGGGGGGCACAAGGAGCTGGGAGGGGACACAGCCGGGACAGCTGACCCCGACTGACCCAAGGGATATTCCAGACCATAGGACGTCAGGCTCAGCATATACAGCTGGGGGAAGAAGAAGGAAGGGGGGACGTTCGGAGGAATGGCGTTTGTCTTCCCAAAGTAACCATTACACGTGATGATGGAGCCCTGCTTTCCCGGAGATGGGTGAACAGCTGCCTGCTGATGGGAAGTGCTGAAGGAATTCCTTGTTTTGCTTTGCTTGTGTGTGCGGCTTTTGATTCACCTGTTAAACGTCTTTATCTCAGCCCACGAGTTTTCTCACTTTCACTTTTCCAATTCTCTCCCCCATCCCACTGTGGGGGGAGTGAGGGAGCAGCTGCGGGGGGCTGAGCTGCCGGCTGGGGTTAAACCGCGGCAGAGGCAATCAGTTCAGAAATCAGAAAACAAAGATGATTCTCTCTGGGAATTTCTCTTGCATGTTAGGAAGAATGCTTGAAGAAAACCAGCTGATTAATTAACACACTGATAAATATGAACTGTGGTAAGAGGAAATGGATGACCCTGTCTTAAATCTTACCAGGCAGGCATAGTCATCTGTATTTAGCACCTTTTATCTCCACCACAAGCTTTTGGAATGTGATGCAGATGTTGAAGGGTGAAGAACAAGGTGTTTTCCCAAGATGGCTTTTCAGATTTTGAAGGCTAGTTTCTTTTTCTCCATAGTTTCTATGCTATTTTATATATAATATATAATAATAAATATATTTAAATAAGTATAAAACAACAATATAAAATATATACATTACATAAACTCAAAGTATTTAGATTATATATAATATATTTAAAAAATATATACAATATTATTAGTACTAGTATAGTAAAATGTTACATACCAGAGTGTCTTAGGCTGTGGAGATTTTGTTTTCCTCTATTCATGTGATGAACTGGGTGCTTTTTGTATAGATTAAATAAAGTAGGCTTTCAATTTTGGCCTTGTAGTTGGGAATTTTGCATGTATGTGTGTGTTTTCCTTACCTTCATTTTGAAATAGTGGGTTGGTTTTCAATTAGGCTGTTGAATTTATGGGCAAACCAGTAGTTTATACATGCAGCTGTTACTAAGAATTTTTATCATGTCCATAGAAAAGTATTTCTCCAGTTAAGAAGTAAAATGACCCAACTAGTAAACTGATGCTAAGAACCAAAGCTTTAAATCAACTAGATTAAACTTCCTCAGGGATTCTTGAGTTGTAAAGATAAGTGCTTTTTCAAGTCAGAACATCTGTTTATACCCAGACTTACTATAGATAATCATACAGCTGATAGACTAGAGACTGTGATATATGTTTTATAGACACACTTGTCAATTCAACAAATTTTTTACTTTCTAAGGACAATAACAGAGTTAATATACGTTTGTGGGACTAGCTGTAGCTTAGAGGCAGTAGGAATCAAACCACATAAGGAAACGTAGCATAAGGTTACTTACTGGCTTACTCTTACACTTAGTTTCGTTTGAAAGTAGCTCTATACAGTTAGGTAGATTGTAACATTTCTAGTTAAGCATATAAAGTAGTATTTCTTGTTGCAGTTATAAAAATCTGCATGTAATTTTAACTAATGGAATAAATTAATAAAATTTGAATTAAAATAGAATGGGTTTCCTATGCACCTTTAGTTTGGGTTTAAAAAATGGCATTATTGTGTGTCTTTCCATACATGGCATATAATTTAGTGGAGCGCAATTTTTTAAAATGCTCACTTAGTATGTTTGAAATATTACAGATAAGCTCAAAACACCAATGAGAAGGACTGCAATGTTCCATTGAAATATTTCCTCTGAAATCAATGTCTTCCATCTATTTTGGTCTCCTCATGTCATTGACTACTGTATATTGCTAATTTTTCTCTT
The DNA here is from genome assembly GCF_000737465.1 of Haliaeetus leucocephalus. Taxonomy (NCBI): domain Eukaryota; kingdom Metazoa; phylum Chordata; class Aves; order Accipitriformes; family Accipitridae; genus Haliaeetus; species Haliaeetus leucocephalus. Next base: position 6,220,438 of record NW_010972820.1, on the reverse strand, counting down.
ACAACAGAACCCTTCCAATTTCTAATCCAGAATTTTCTGGACCATTTTCTCTGAATGTAATGTGTACCCATTGATGGAAATAACAAATAATATCCCTAAATGTGTGTTATTTTTTTTCCATGAGAAATTGTTAAAAAACCCCCAAAGTTATGCTAATATGATTAGAAACTGATTAATGCCAAAACGTGTAGAAATGCAGCGGGAGTGCAAACATTGTGTAGGCATGTGTCCCTGAGCCCGCTGTTTGCAGCTGTATATACTTGCTGCATTAAGTGCTTGTGACATTCTGTGCCAAGAGTTCAGCTATTGAGTTTCATATAGCGCCGAGTGATTCATCGGGATTATTAGGATTCTTCTGGGATAGCTTCACTGTACTGATTGCCTCTGACAGATCAGTTTGCTTAGATTAAAAAGCAATTGTTGCTGTCTAGTCAAATTTATAACCTCTGGTAAAAGGAAACTGAACCCTAGTGCTGTCCAGTATATAAAAACACCTTGGTCTACAAATTACATGGACTGGAAAGAAAACTGAATACCTGAAGAGTGGTTTACATGCACATTGGTGAAGATTTCACAGGTATCTACTACACAGCTTGTCTGTGCTAGTAAGTTTATTCTGACGTATTTAGGTGAGTCTATGTGTAATCATTATTTTAGATTAATTCTTCTAATTGCTGTTTCTGTAGAAATAAAGTGATGCTATTGATTGGTATTTGGACACCCGTGGATGTTATGGCAGTATGGCTTTTAGGTGTATGTCACCTAAAGGAAGGGATTGTACTATAGGGAATCTAAATTCCGTAATAGATTAGGCCTGGTGAGGTGGCCTGGAGACAACTAATGCACTTTACCCCTGATTTGTGGCACATATTAGCGATGCTCTGTGTAAGACGTAAGCAAGAGAAAATAAATGGTAGAAGCACGCTTCTGAAAGTGAAGGGTATCTTCAGGGAAGAGGTGAGTAGTGTCCTGTGGAAATGTGGAATAACGGGTGTTTTCAACAACAGATATGTCATTCAGCTGGCAGGTCAGAAAAGTGCCTGGGCCTCCTCGAGATGTGATCCTTTTTTCTTCCCCACCTGGTCCGAAGGCTGCAGTCTGTTGCCACAGACTGGGAAGACTGGTTGAGCTCAGCAGCTCTAGAGGAGGGTTGGCGGGAATGGTGAATTTTGTCTTTCACATTTGATACTAGTCCAGAATGAATCTTCTGCTGACTCATAATTTTGATGATTTTTTTTTCCTGTGCCTTAAAGTAGGTTTTCTTGGCAGTCTTTGCTAAAGCAAGTTAAGCTTCTGCTGAAAGGGCGCTGCTTCCGATTGTGTATGAGAAGGGGCTGCCTTCTGTACAGACAAGATGCTACCCATTAAGCACAACAACATGCATAACTTTGCTAAAATGTGTCTCTAATTTAAGAAAACTCCAAATGTAAACTGCGTGGGCAAGACACGTGGGAATTGATTACCATATTTCTGCTTTTGGTCCCTAGCTTGTTGACATGTTTTTCAAATGCATCTTATTTATGTTACCTGTATGTCTTGGAAATAGTGTATGTGTACTTTTAAAACAAAAATATGTTCTGACTGTTAATATTACCTTCCTTGCCAGCAAAGAGCTGTTCACCTGACTTTACTCTGAAGTAATTTGCACACAAAGGTTGAAAATCCAATTGGATTAAATTCAGGTAGACATTGCTTGCTTTATTTATGTTTCGTGTTCCTATGGAAGTCTTTTTGTTTTAGCATAATTAGAGTCTCCATCTCCAGCCTTGACTGGATTGTGGCAATTTAAGAACGGTGTTGGAAAGACCAAACATACTTACAGTCTTTGCTATTCATTACAGTTTCTTTCGGTGTATTTGGTGATGATTTCCCGCATCTCTGCTGATAGTGTTACCAGAGAAATGGACTGAAGTAATGGAAAAGTATGAGTGAGTAACTGTGATAACCTTTAATGTCAAGCTATGCTTTCTGTAAGTTGTATTAAGTTGTACTTTGATTAAAACTCTTCAAGAGGCCAGTATGTTAATTACAGCTCATAGCTATGTGCACTTTATTTTTGTGTGTGTGTGTGTAAAAGCCTGAAGAAAATCTTTTCCTTGAGGTCTTTTACAGGAAAACACCTTTGGCCATGTCTTGTGCTGCTGGACTGTAGGGTTTATTTCTGCTTCTGTGTCTGTCTCGTCTCCAGTACCAAGCTTTTTTGCTACTCAGTCTTGACTGGTTTGATGTGAGTTCACCAGGGGCTTTTGCTCTGTTGTGTATCTTTTGTGTTTAACAGCCAGCAAAGTTCAATGGACAGACAGATTACACAGAGGCTGCTGAGGCTCACGTTTGATGTCTACCTCTGCCACTGACCTCCTTTGTAACCTTAGTAAATCACTTCGTGTCTCTGTATGTAGGCCCATGCTATTATAGTTAGACTGTAAACTTCAGAGAGAGGAGACAACCTTTGTGTATCTGTGTGATGCCTCACAGAACAGATGAGTTTGGTAGGGACGTCTGGAAGTGTCCAGAGGTAGTGTCTATTTTTACCCAGGGCTTAATTCTGGTGACCGTTCCTTGGAGACAGCCCTTGAATGGGGCCTTGGGAGTCTACTCGCTCTTCTTCTGTCTTGCCATCCTGCTGAGCTCTTCTGGCAGCTGGAGCAAACCTGAGCGGCGGCTGTTATAAACAGCCAGTCAAGAAACTCTCTCTCTTGAAAACGCTGTTCAGTGCTCACTGGTCGCAAATTTTCAAAATGGTAATAAAGTTATACAGAAGGACTCAGGATCACCCAAACGCTCTCCAAGGCTTGCTTCTGCTTCAGCGTCTTGTCCTCCCCTGTCACCTTGACTATATACTTGGTAAAGTGTGGAGCCATAGGTTCATTCCTGTGATCTGTCTGGAAAGCAGTTATGTTCAAGAGCTAATGAACTGGTGGGGAATGCTCCGTAAAGAGAGTGACTCAGGTGCTTTAACTTGCCCTAGAGGCATCATCTTCTCAAGAGTCTTCACTGCTTTGTTACTGGAGGCTTTTATGTCCAGCAGCTGATGGTCTGAATGGAGGGGTGCATTTGATAAAGGTGGGAAATCCCCGTGGTTTAATGCCGATTCCTTAACTTTCAGATAAATAAGTTTCTAGCTGTTGCTTTCCAACTTCTGGCAAAGTTGGAAAGTTGCTTTTAAGCAGTAGGGATTGTCTCATGGGAAATCTTACTTTCTTCTTGCAGCAGAAATGAAATTAATTTTTAGGTGCCTTGATGTCAGTATCATGCTCCTCTTGTTTGGGTCTTTTTCTGTATCCATTCAACATCACCTGGCAACTTCTGTACCAAGACTAAACCACCTAAAGTTGAACTTAGAGTCCATCTTGTGTCAATCCTACCTTGTTTCTATACATACAAGCTCTCATTAGTACAATCTATACTTAAAGTCTGCATTTTTTTCTCTGTTATGTAGAGACTCCGATGCTAAATCTAATATGTGCCTTCAATATATATTTGCTACAAATAACACTTTTTTTTTAGTTTAATAAAATAAAGCCCAATGCCTATATTTTAGGAGGTTTTGTCTAACTCAAACTCCTGAGTTATTTTCCCCTGGTACTGCATTGTCATCATGCTTTAAAGCCTACTGTTGGCGTGATTGGTGTAGGTACATGCCTCCTCTTCTGTAAAAATTTTCCTGGAGGGGAAAAGCAAGCTGGGTGTCGGTGTTTTCTACAAAGTAGAAAGCAGTTTCCTGACAATGTAAAGATAAGTAAGTGTTGTTTGGTCTGTTTTGCTCTGTGCTGTCTATCTTTGTAAGATGAACAGTTACATACATGAAAAAAACTTTAAGTCTGTATTTGAAACAGGCAGCGTTTAAAAGAAAGAAAAAAAAAAAAAGAAGTTGGGGAGCAAGGGTGGGAAGTTTCTTGGTTTTCCAGAAATATGCCAGCCTCTTCATCCAGGGTGCTATCCTGCAGCTCTAGAGATGCTGTTTTTTTAGAAACAGACCTTATTTTTCTGTGACTGTGGAATATGAGATCTTTAAATTTCATGTCATCCTCCCCTTCAGACAAATCAAACTTCACAGCATCAGGAATGCTTCTGAGCGTGTCTTGAAAAGGCAAGGATATAAAGCAGTAAACCAGCAAAGAATCTGCAGGGTCTGAAGGCCTCTAATTCTGAAGATGATATATAGCCAGGTGGTGATATACGCCAAACACCAGCTCCTGCCAGCCCTAAAAAAAGGAGTGCCAAGTATAAATCTGTCGAAAATATTTCTGTTGCTTTTTCTGCCTTAGGATAACTATCTACCCTGATCCTGGGCCATAAAGCTGTGCCAGTTCAGTATGTCTGAACCTGCTTAAGTAAGGGAACTTAATTATTTGTGATTTTCATGACATTTTTATTTCCTTGGGTGTAATGCAAAGAGCAACGTCATCAGAAGCAAGAAATCACACACTAAAAATATTTCATAATGAAAGATACAATGTATGTAGATGGCATAACCTCCCTATTTCCAATTATAGCACATGAAATTCAGATTATGGTCTCAAAGTATCAGATCTCAAAACGTACAGGGCTACTTGTAGAATACCCACATTTGCTGACAATTGTGTTTTCTTTTTGACTGCAGGAGAATTGAGATATTGGTGGCACCCAGCTCTACAAGTGAGATCATTTTGCCAGCCATTCCATTAAATATTATATGACATTGTTACTTCAGGGATTTAAGCTGCTTTTTTGGTATATAAAGTTACATCAGAAGGTAAACATCTGGTTTGGTTTTGCTGCACGCTTCATGCAAAGAATGAATTGGTATCATCAAGCAATAGGAATGCATTTAACTTGTAATTATCTTGAATTATTTGCTGCTAAGTCTCCTTGCCAGTGGTAGAATGCTCTGATTTCTATCTTTATAGGATGCCAGGCCTTAAACCTGTCAAAGGCCAAACTAAATGTTGGCCACCCTGTTCATCAGGCTCATGTAACTGGGTGGGTAAAGGGAAGTCTCTGTTCAGAAACCTTTGCTGAACTTCCAAAGGTGCTTGGCTTTTAACTTTTGGGAAAAAGCATTTTTATCAACACCTTCTTTAAGAAAATTGTCTCTTGCTTGTAAATTGGTATAAGAAATTGCTGGAATGGGAGGATCATACAGTACAATATTCCTCTAGTGAGCAGTATTATATGATTTCCTCTAATGAATTTAGTATTTGTATGTTAGCCCTTTTTTAATAGACTGCTGTCTATGGGAGGTATGGGTTTGGCCTTTGAAGAACTTGCTTTGTCACTTCTTTCTGCTTTTGATTACTGGCTTTTCTCTTTATTGTCAAACTGCTATATTTATGTTCTGAGCAGAGACTTATTGAAATCTTTACTGAATTCAGGTAGTACAAATAAGGACACTTACCTTAAAGTAGTCTTTTAGTCTCTTTAGATTCTCTTTCTCCACATAGAAGAGCACCTTGAAATATGAGAGTTAACATCTGCCCTACACTACATATTTTCACACCTACTCTTGAAGATTTCTTAAAAACCTGAATTTTAGAGGAGCATGTGGTTCTGTTTATATTGTCCTAAGACCGTATTTCCTCTTTATGGCTGGATCTCAGTTACGGTAGGAAAAGACTCTGATCAGCAGTCTCCAGGGAAAACATCAGTGTTTTGGGAAGATGTGTCTTCTGCTACTTATCAGGGGCATACCTAGGGCAAACTGGCAAAGAAGTCTCTGGAGATGTGGTGTGTGCAGGTCACTGAACGCGGCCGTACGCACCATCTATTTGCTTTGGAGCTGGGGCTGCAAATGCCTCTCAAATGTGTGTAGTAAAACAGCTTTACTTGAAAGAGGAAAAAATTAGTGTTGTGAAGAAGTAGCCCGATGGGCAAACAAAAGGACTATAAAAACTGTTGGGGCCCCTTTGGATGCATTGTCAGGAACAGGCTCCTTTGATTACTAATTATTTGCAGAAACTGCAGTACCACTGCTCCAATGCTAACCTGAGGCTTGCTAGCTCTTGGATATGTTCCCCCTTTCTCCCCAGCCTTAGTGGCTGTGGCCGCCCTTCTCTCCCTCTGATGCTTTTTCTTTTCTTTCTCTCTTCCTTCCCCGCCTTTATCTCTTTTCTCCCTTGTTTTTCTATTGAATAGGAGAATGATCCTTGCCTTTGTCACGAAGAAATCTGTCCAAACCCGAAGCGCTCTGTTTTGTGGAAACACTTAAGTTATATTTTTGCTCTGCATCAGATCTTATTTAGTTCCTGCCACCAAAAGTAGCCAGTAGTCTGAGAGACGGTTTTCACCATAGCATCCTCAGCTCACTCCTGTAAGTTTTGTGTGTGTATGAGACTGCTCTACTTGCAAATATATCATGCACATGCCCATATTAGCCTTGGGAAATGTTTATAATAAATTTTCCTTATGGACAAAACTTTCACAACTATTTCATGTTTTCACGATCAGCTCTAATTATGAGGGCAGATACTTTAAAGATTGGGACGTATTAGAAAATGCAGCAATGAAGATCACAGTGATGCTGGAGGGGACTCTCTGAGACCATTGTCATAGGAGTGAAAGCAGGAATGTTTAAGGCAAGTCAGTTCTTGCTGTGCTCTTGATTGTATTCAGTCATTGCATCAGGTTTTCCAGTTGAACTTAAAAGTTAGCACCACCCCCACCTCTCCCCAAAGTAAAGGTTTTGTGTAAGGGTTCTGCCTTTCACTTTGTGAGAAAAGTCTAATTACTATAGAGAGGGAATAAATCTATAGCTACACAGGTTGTCTTTTTTTTTTTTAAATGCAAATTGCATCTGAGTGAAATTGAATCCATCTAACTTAACCAAAGCCTGATATATTAAGATGATTCCTTTCTCTTGTACAACCTGGATTTGGGTTTGGCTGCAAAGCTGATGTGGATTGAGTGGTGGTGCCCAAGCACGTGGCTTTGAATGCTCTGCCCAATGGAAATTCAAATATATTGATATGTAAGAGTTCTCTCTATTTACTGCTGTGCAACTGTGCAGGTGGTATTTCTGATCTAAGTCCCTGACCAGTGCTGTTTGTTGCACTCAGTGAGATGGTAATGGTCGGCAGTAGATAATATTCAAAGAAGTCTGTGGGACAAGTCTATCTGAACATTACTGAGGTCATGGTATTGTTCTTGAAAAGTAAAAGCTGTAAAATATGACAATGCTGCAGTAGATTCTGCTGCCTCCTACCCCTATCCACCCTGCAGCTCTATTGCTGGCCATAAAATTACGTTGTTTTGTCGCCTGTGGTTATTCATTTTAACTTTAGCATAGTAAATTTAATGCAGAGACATTTACTTACTGTAAATTTGTCTCCTATGAAACAAAGGGGCACTAACTTTGCAGACTTGTGTAAAGAGTATCCGTTTCCATTAAAAATAGTAGAGGCTGCAGGTTAGGACATCTTGTAAAGTGTATACACCAAGAATCACTAAGTGTTTTATTAATGCCTGGAGATTATTTGACTATAGAGGTTTTTTTTTTTTAAAAATCCAATTGCTATAAAAAGGTAAATAAAAAAATAACCATCTGTCGCCTCACTTCTGTTTAAAATCTTGTATTTAATTTCTTCTTTCTAGGTAACCAATTTTTTGTTATTTTGCTCTAACGTTGGGGCTTGGAAGAAAGTGGCTTTAATTTATAGCTTTTATTTATTCAAATGTATTGTTGGTGTCATAGGTTTTATACTTCCTATTAGAAGTCTGGGAAATATTTATTATTACACTGAAAGAGAACAAAATTCAATTTAGAAATATAATTTCCTACCACTAAGACACTTGATAACACTGGAGAGATTAATGGAACCTTACGACAGAAACTTGATTTAAAGCAGGAGATTAATACCACTTTATTGGCCCGTACCATGAATGAATTAGTGCAAGAAATCTGTTTGAAGTTGCTGAGTTGTCTGCTAGAAAAAGGTCTCTGGACATTATTTGATCATTGCTGAGTACTTGGTATAAGCTTGTCTATCTGACAACACAGGAACAAACTTGACACCAGCCTTGCTTATTTTACAGTAGCATGTTTCTTATTATTCCTTGTTATCCCACAGGAAGCTGGAATGCTTTGGAGGTCAGCTACTGGCTCAGGGGGATTACTCCTAGTTAAATCAAGCTAAAATTAACAAACAGAATTACACTGGCATTCTGATTTCATTGATATCAAGGACAAAAAAAAAATATGCTGAAGTGGTGTTTTTAATTGGAAGGGTTCTGTCTCAACGCCTGTTGTAAATCGTATTTTTATCAACAAAAGAAGCCTCTCATTTCCTTTCCTAAATATAGGAGTGTTTATCTTCGGAGCACATTAAAGCAGTTCAGAAGTTGGGCCTGACAGGTTGATAGATCTACGGAGGTATACAACTCACAGAGGAAGCTGGGAGCTAACGTGTTGGGGCCGCAGCCGGCTGCTGGTCCAGGGTGGCATTCCAACTCTACTTCTGATATAAATTACATCAGCATCAAGTAAGAAAAAAAGGATCTGTGGCGATCAATCAATTTCTCTGTCATTTGGCAGATGTGCTCTATATCTGAAGATACAGCCGCCAAATTAACTGGTAGCTCTTAGGATCCTGTATGCTTTACTCAGTGTAAAGGAGAAATCGCACCATGTGCAAGCATAAATATAATGTATGTGTCTGTGTGTATGCACAAGATATGCATGTGTGCACACAAATGCTTTTTCCTCCAGTGGCTTTCAATTCTCTTGGGAAAATGTCTGAAGCAACTGTACTTGTAAGTTCAATCAGTCCAAAATGAAGCCTGTATGATTTTGTAGCTTTTAGTTTTTACTTCTCCTGGAAGTGTAGCATCCAGAGTTTTATTTCTAAATCACTTACTTTTAAACATTTTTGCTATACTATCTATGTAGATGAGTCTGCAGAGTTGACCTTCTAACATATATATTGGATGATTTTGAAAATAATACATTGTTACACTAAGCTTGTATTTGTTGCCTACAATATGGTAATATATAAGGTACATTCTCAAATGCTGCACTGCAGAGGTATACACAAACAGTGGTGTTCTGTATGCACTATATATGCAATGACAAGTGCTTAAAGAGTACCTTCATCAGGTATCTCAGAGAGCATCCTGTTTCTTTGGTACAGATGAGAACTAATGGTAAAGAGCCTGGTAAGGCATATAGATTTTGTTGACGTGAATAGCTGCATTTCATAAAACTGAAAGAGGGTATCTGCAGCGGGCAGACAAAGTGTGCATTTGCAGTCAGAAGATTAGCATTTACCTGCAAACAATACACTTTGTTCCTTAAAGTCTAGAGAGATGTGACAAGCTCCAGGTTGCTGAAATTTTGCTTACTAAACATTTTGCAGATGGTCCTAGGTGTGTTTCTGCAGCCTGTCTCCCACCGTCCATCTGGGATTTGGAAGGGACGTGCAACATCTCCAGAAAAGAAGAGAAGAAAACCTTCTCCTGACTTCGTGGACAACAGAATAGGCTTGCTTGACCAGGAACCAGAGACAGTGGCCCTGTACACCCGACACATTGTCAGAGCCTTCGTGCTGATCACAGCCACAAATTAAAAAACGGGGCAAGTGGGTGGAAGAGCTTCAGAACTAGGTAAAGATGTTTCATCTCTATGGATATTAACTTCAATAGTTGAGGTAGGGATGAGGTTTTTGTCACTTACCCTCACTGTTATTTAATCCGAAAACCAAATGGCAGGTGCCGAGGTTTGTTTGGGTTTGTAATACATCCATGAGGTCAGCAGACAGTCCCCTTGAACGGGGGCTGCCCACACGAAGCTGAGTGTTTGAGGGATTCAGAGGCTTCTGAAATAGGCTGCCTCAATACGGAGTTGTTCACTCAAATGGGGGTATTCAAAATTGGGAGTGACGCTCTTAATTTTGGGGGCAAAGTAATTTCCTTAAGGGTCACGAACCTTCAGCCAAAAAGTTCAGGGATCAAAAATTGCTGCTTCCTATTGTAAAAAAGGGGCTGTAGTTCAGCACAGGTAGCAGGTTTATATGGGTCGTGTTTGAACTATTCTTTTTGTCATTTTGTACTTGCATCTCTGAGCTGTCCGTAAGAGTAAGAAAGTTATTGCTAGAGAGATTGGAAACTGGTGGTTGATAAACAGTGCTACATCACTCTGCAAAGAACAGTTGATGAATGTTACCATTGTATGTGAAATGTTTCTTTTTTTTCCTCTTTAATAGCAACATTTTAAACTACATTGTCCCGCACAGGGGACTGCTAAGTAAACCAGAACTGACATATGATAAATGTAAAGCTCTGGTTACAGCTCCAGAAATCGATGAATTGCATGTTTCACATGTAGAAGCGCAGTCATGCTGTTTCTGCTTGCAGAGTAATAAATGTAATTCAATCTATGAGCAGTAAAACATGAGTGTAACTTACTAATGCAAGTACATGCCTCCAAGAGGAAAGAAAAGTGCGTGAGAAGCTATACTGCTCTGCTTTGAAACCACCTGTAAAATAATTAGATCTAAAATTTGCAATGAAAATGTAAAGGAGAACCACATTAGAGTACAAGTCAATAACTCAGGGAATGTTTCTCCAATAAATGTGGTTCAGTACCTGTGAGTATTGTTACTTCATCTCAGACCACAGGGGCGCCCAGCAAAGTGTCGCTTTGAGAGATACTAAAATGGGAAAGATAATACCAGAAATGAAGGCCATTATTTATGGCACTCTAGGAATGACCCCCTATAACTCAGCAAGTTAGAAAGCATGTTTTAAATGCTGTTTTGGAGCAAGTGATTAAACAAATTCTAGAATAAAGGGGGAAATACAGGTTGAAATATACTCCAGGGACTGGAAATGAAGGTGACACAGTTCAGTTCTTGCTGGGCACCCTGATTTTGACATATTGATCCAGTGGACTGCTAATCATGGTTGGTTTCTGATAAAGAACATAGAGCAGCTTCCTGCCAAAAGCTACTTCATTTTGTTTTATTTCTGTTCTGAATTCATATTTAATAAAGATTATTTTTTCTTAGAGCAATTCAAGGAAACCTAGACAGTGTTGCAGTTCACTGAGCTTGTGGCACGACGTGGTAGTGTTTTTGTAAGATCCAAAGAGATATTTTTTAATGTTAAGATTCTGTTAAACAAACCAACCCTAGCTGTCAGCTCTGTCACGGCAAGACCTTATTGGAACGTTGCTGTCAATAGGCCAGCAGACCATGCCATTATTGAATGGGCATGTAGAAACGGATAAATTTCTTGTGCAGTTCTAACATGTGGAGGGTTTAATAACAGCAATGTCTTAAAGTGTATGGAAGTGCTCAAGGAAATGTCTAACCCTTCTGTCCCATGAGAAGGAGCTTGGGGTGATTGTTTCAGCAATTACTTTTACAAGTTAGGATAATGACATGAGATATATCCATTTTGAACAGAAGGAAGTCAAAAGTGTTTAATTTGGAAATGCAACTCTCCTGGCTTTTGTATTTTAACTGAAACGCCTTCCTTTCTACAGAGCTTTTTCCTAGACCCTAGTTTTAGGCAAGGCAAATGCACAAACAAGTGCCGGCTTGGCATCACGTGGGACTCCTCTTTACAGTTTCTAGAGTGTACTCCAAATTTGACATCCTTTTGACAAACTGAAAGGCAGATGTAAGACAATACAGACCATGCAGCTGAATGGAAAAACTGCAGCAGACTTGTGGTTTTTTTTTCATTCTTCATTGTGGTTTAACACACTCCACCTGAATGCTTTATACAGGAAATCTTCCACTGTCCTTTGGCACCGAACTTAACACACTGCTGATCTCAACAGAATGCAATACTGCTTTGACACTGCTCATCAAGACGCACTGTCTATGCAAATAAGGTGCAGATGATTATTGCAAGTAATGATACTTGTACTGCAGAAGTGGTTAGAGATCCAGATGGAATAGGTGGGTGGGGATCAGAAGAAAGAGCTGCCCAACCTTACTGCTTGCTAATGGTGTAAAGCAAAAGCGTTATCCCTATAGTTCCAAATGTGTAGGAACTGTCAGGGCATAATTAAATACAGTGGACCTAGCTGGCAGTATATTTTTGAGCTTTTTGAAAGGGAGATGGGATTGGATGCAAATGAACAAGCAAAAGGCTCATCTGGTTACCACTGTGGAATAGAAAAATCAGAAATGAAAGATGCATTTGTGATAAACAAGATTGAAATTCCTTGGGAGAGTGCATGTGTATTTAACATCTTAGCATGAATGTATTTGTTTTTTGTCAGAATAAACTGCTAAAACCAACCATGAGATACAGAAGTGAAGAAATACGAGGAAGATTTCTGGATTATGGTACAAGTAAATTCACAAACCCCCAAACTCTCTCTAAAAGTACTGACTAGACATAAGCAGCATCAAACTATCAAGTCTTTTAATAGTGGCTGAGAGTTTCCAAATAGATATTCTTATCAAGAAATGAAATATGAATACCTCCCCAGCTTCTACTTCTAATAGGTTGTTTTAAGAGGTGTTTTACTTAGAAGTTGATGTATTTTATCTCTCTGTTTTTTTTCCTTTTTTTTTTTTTTATTTATAACAACATATAACATTTCAGTATTTGATATCTTGGCGTACTCACAATGAACATCTCTACACTTGCTATTTTCACAGATGCTTATATGTTTTTGTCAGTTGTGTAAAATCCATGCCCTTGGGAGAAAGCTGAAGCTCTGCTCTCAACATGCATGTGCTGGGGGGGGCATGGCAGAGGACCTGTCTCTGGGAGTGACAGTGCCACTCCCCACTTTGCTGGCAGCCCAGTTTCTACTGGTTTCACCTCTCAGCCAATTTCACAGCAGTCACAGGGCATGTCTGATGCCTCTCTAACCCTGGTGTGCTTTAAGGATAGTTAAGCTATCTCAGAAAACTAAACCACAATCCAGGGAAGTGCTGATGGTAGAAACCAAATGCTTCATTATGTTAAGTTTTGTTCTCTTATTTTTAAGAGCTTAAAAGTGCTCACCTTAAAGAAAAACTTACATTAAAATATTTTGGAATTGTAAATAAAAGCACTTTTCTCTCAATTGATTTTTTTCAAATCAAACTGCTTCTAATGATGACAGTAAGTCAAGGAAGAAGTAGCAGCGGATTTCTGGCAGAGACCTGAGTTTAGACTGGGAAGTGACATCTCAGAGTTTAAAAGAAAAAAAACCCCAACAAACCCCACCTCCCAAACCCTCATCAACTCAGTGAAAAAGGTCAGTAACAGTTCTCCAAAACTAGGAGAACTTTAAACTTTTTTCTGTGCAGTTTCTTTTCAGAACAACTAAACAATTGCTCATCCCCTGTGCCAGGTACCTTCCTGTCCTCCCCAAGGCAAGTTGAGGTGAGCACACTGGATGAAAAAAAGCACCTGTGTAGTTATCCTTATTCTTCTGCTGGTACTAGACCCCTTGCTTGTGGTCTTCTTCCTCTAGCACAGCAGTAACTAGTCTTCAAGACCCTAAACTGGCAGCTCTTTATAGATTCTGGTTTTTTTACAGATGTGCTGTCTTGTTTTTGAAAAATGCTGGTAGGCTATAGAGAACTTGAAGCAAAATGTGGAGGAGCACTTCATGTGGCATTGCCTTTTGAACACTACTGGATATGCTGTTTGAAAGCAGGTATTCAGGTGAAGTGTCCAGGTCTCTGTTTATCCCTCAATCATATTTTATATGATCAGACTGAGGAAAATATTCAGTGAATCAGGATTTCAGAAGAAGAAAACTGAAAGTCTTGTGGAAAGGTCCTGGGTCTAATAACCTCTTGCACTTTACCCAGTAAGACATTATTGATGGGACTTGTTTAACATCTACCTTCTTCCTCCCTGCAGCCCTCAAACCCTGTGGTGCTGGAGTCGATGTTCTGCTGAGCAGGGGACCGCTGACAGCTTCAGACAGAAAGAGCATGGTTGTCCTTAGTGGCTGAGCTGCAAGTAGGTTCTTTTTTTTTTTTTTGTCAAAATCCACTTGAGAAGGTTTTGCCCTGGAGTTTTTTATGTCAGATAAGTGAAATGAAATCTTGCCTGAGTGTGAAAGTTGTTCTGCTCCAACTGTGTCAGGATGATGGTAGGGGCACAAATTTCCTGTCGTGGTTTAACCCCAGCTGGCAACTAAGCACCACGCAGCCGCTCGCTCCCTCCCTCCTGCCTGTGGGATGGGGGAGAGAATCGGAAGGGTGAAAGTAAGAAAGCTTGTGGGTTTAACGGAGAAGAGTTTAATAACTGAAATATAATAATAATAAAATTGTAATGAAAAGAAAAATAACAAAAAGAGAGGGAAATAAAACCTAAGAAAAACAAGTGATGCAAACTAAAAACAGCTGCTCACCACCAACTGACCGATGCCCAGTCTGTTCCTGTGCAGCAGCCCCCTGGCCAGCTTTTCCCCTAGTTTATATATTGGGCATGACATCATATGGTCTGAAATATCCCTTGGATCAGTTTGACGTGCGGAAAACAGACTCCACAATCGGTGAGATTGTAAAGTAGGTATGTTCATTCAGTGCTAGGCAGCATGGGGGGGTAGTCCCACCAAAGTCGTGCACGCCTGATTTGGCAGTTCACTTTAAATTTATACAGTCAAGTGTTACATATACATAGAGTTTCGCAATACGCCTATACATAGGCATTACCTATCCCCACTTCATATTAAAATTAGCCCTAGGAAGTCATTTCCATAGTCTCCTCTCAGCTGCGCTTGCGCAGTGCCTCCTTATGGTGGTCGTCTGGTGGTCGTGAAGATGAAGGCTGTATGTCTTCTTCACGGTGAACTCTTAACCTTCTGTCCCTGCCCAGACTCAGTTGTCCCTTGGCATTTGCCCAAATCCCAAGGTCGGTCTTGGCTGGTTCTTGGAGCCACTGCTGCTTCTTATCAGGGACTATCTCCTGTCCCAGCCAGCCTCAACAATGCAAGCGTTAAACATCACTTCTCATCCCCTTGGGCCATGTCTACCTCTATTGAAACTTCTTTAACTTCATTATAAGCTAGATAATTATTAAACAATTCTTATCCACATTCATATATCTACTATATCGGCTAAGGTTTCTTTGGTTCCCCGTCTCAAGTTGGGGTCAGCTGTCCCAGCTGTGTCGCCTCCCAACTCCTTGTGCACCGCCAGCCTCCTTGCTGGCTGGGCAGCATGAGAAGCTGAAAAGTCCTTGACTTGTGGCTGAGCAGTGCTTACACTAACTAAAACATCAGTGTGTTATCAACATTATTCTCGTCCTAAATCCAAAACACGGTACTACACCAGCTACTAGGAAGAAAATTAACTCTATCCCAGCCAAACCAGGACACTTCCCTCCTCTCATCCCGGACAGACCCATGGATACCACTATGAAGGTGTCTGATAGTGGTACCAAGGACTCCCACATGGCCAGCCTGTGACTCCTGAGCCACGTGCAGCATGTCACTACAGGATCCTGTCACTAGATGATGTTTGTCTGAACATTGTTGGGGCACCCTTGGATCCAGCTGGATATTTTGCCAAGTTCCATCCTGCAATGGAGCCCTGGGGTCTGAGCAGCCGTTATGCCCTAGCCTTTCTTGTCACCTGCCCCCTCCTTTCCCCTTAGTTTTCTGATATACCTGTTTTTATGGCTCTTGGTCATAGGAGCTTTGTACACAGCTCACAGGGTCAGTAAGGCTGGTTGTCTAACTCAAGAGGGAGGAAAAGAAATGGTGTTCATATATGATACTATCATGATGCAGTTGGTATCTACATAAAGGGTTACGCTGGTAATTTATCAAAAGTCACATCTGGAACAGGCATAATTCTGTTTTTATAACAGAATCTGCCCTGGGATTGTAGAAGAGCTCTGAGAAGCTGTTGTAAGAGATGAAAGAGCTGAAAAACCCTCAAGTAGCATGTAAGGAATAGGCAGCAGGGGCAGGGAGGGGGGATGGAGGCTCCTCAGTTCATGTTTGAGGCTAAATGTTCAGCATATCAGTTTTGCAGCATCACTGAAGTGATGTGGACCTGTTTCTCTGACCTCTTTCAAGACAGCATTTTGCTTTCTGTACCTGAAATCATTCCTGGCTCACCTTCTGAAGACCTTTCTAGCTCAATCTACAAAGCCTTTTGCAACTTACTGTTCCTCAGTGAAAAGCTATTTGGAAAGGCAATGAGTTGTGAAGTGGTCTGATAAGTACTTGGCAGAGGAAAGATGCTCCAGTACTTGGGAAGCTAGCCTGGGATTTGGATAATCAGGTTGACTTTTTTTCTTTTCTTTTTTTTTTTTTTTCCCCCTCTTCAGCAGACTTCCTAAAGAAGCTTGGGCATGTTATTTAGCCTTACTTTTCAGCTCATGGATGTGTTCCTGGTACGGCCTATGAGGTGATCAGTGATAACAGCAGGAGGTATCAAAAGAAAAATTGGAGCCCGTTCTACTGTTTTTTAATGCTGATTTTTGTTAAATACACTGCCGGTTTCTGTTGATTTCATATCCTTTCCTGAGATATATTAAACCAGACTCAACTTTTATGGGACAAGGCCTCATGTTATACTCCTGTTTTGACACTCGGAGGATGCAGCTGTAGATTGCTCCAAGGTCTGGAAGAGTCCCTTGAACATCTTCCTTACTGCTGCATTCATGTTAGCTTTGCATGGCAAGGTTTTGCCAAGGACACGATCATGTGTTAATCTTTGCAGAGTGATGGAACAGACCAATTGTTTCTATTTATTAATCTCTGATCACTTCAAAGAGCATTTGAATCTATAGAAAATGATAATAATAAAGAAATGATGCTTGACAACTGTCTCCCTTCAGTGCTATAGATGGTGAATTGTACAATCAGATATTATGCGTGACAAATTGAAGAGGTCAGCTGTTGTTGACAGAGAGCTTTCTGTGTAGCACATGTAATTGCAGAAGTACTGTTTGTCTTCCTGCTGATTCATTACTATCATTTTCTGTGCAATTTCAATGTCATTTTAGTCGTCCTGATTTCATTTCATGATCCAGAAAGGCATTTGCTATTAGAACAGGTAAGAGGATTTTTCATAGCACTTATCTGCTGAAGGTCACCCTGAGCAAACACACACCTGAAAGTAAATGTGCCTTCAGACAGCATTTAGCATAGGCAGCCAGGCACCCGTGGAGCGAAGAGCAGAATCTGTAGCAGATTCATGTGATCCACGATAATGCACAAAACAAGTTCCCGTTCCTCAAGGGGATCTCCTTCCTTTCTTCGCTTCCCAAGAAGCAAACACTTCTCCCAAGAGATGCTTCTCAGCACAACTGAGAGCTTTGTAACAGCATCTGACTTCTGAGGCTGTTTGTTGAGGTCCTGATGTCCCTCTGTCTTGGCCTATTTGTGCTGGCTTCAGGAAGACTCTGACAGAGAAGTGTCATCTTGTTGATGCTACTCTTCTTCCTCTTCTTTAGCTGACCCTTTCTACGGCACTCCTGAAACACAGTGAAACTTGAGGAGAAACTGGCCAGATTATCTGGAGACAGGTAACCTGTTTGTACAAACTGTCTCGTGGCATCATGTGGTTGAGACCTGGGGGATCTGTCCATTGAAACAAAAAGGTGGTAATGTAAGAAACCAGCAGTGTAGGCTGTGCATAGGTGTCTTTTAGCTGAGCTGGTGGAAGAGGTTACTTCCTATGTTGGTCAGACTATGGGGACTTCTGTGTAAGCTTTTGCTCTTATTCACTTCAGGAAGAAAACATCTGTGGTGGTGTGTGAGCTAATTCACATGGCTTGGCTTGAAACAAGATGAGAGTGCTCCAACAGAGTTTCCCCACTTACAGACTGGTGGGGACAGTAGCCTCCAACAAGGGAGAAGGGTGATCAGCAGCTATGACGGTTGCCCTTTTTCCTGGCATAGCTGAGTCTGAAAGAAAGCAACTATTCAAGGGTAACCAGAATGAACTTCCATCTGTGTTTTTTAACATAGTAGTGCTGCTGGAGAACAACTCGGGGCATAAGCAGCAGTGGAGCATTTCACACAGAGTCACGAGTCGTCCTTGCCCTTTCTCCCCCTCACCCCCACACACCCCCGACCCCGACAGGGGGGCAGCTCTGCCTTCGTGTCCTTGCCACGTAGCAAAGCCAAAAGAAGGGCCTCAGAGAAGATGATTTTACAATGGCGCTTGACAACAGTAAGTCAAATTGGGGCTGATCGCAGATCTGACACTCAATTAGAGACCACAGAAAGGTAATGGGTTCACAGTAGAACTGCTTGCTGCTCAGTCTTGCTCTCAGTGTTGAAGGCAGAGCAGTGAAGCAAGGGTCCTGGACGTTTGCTTCATTAAGGCAGCAGTCTCAGGTTTTTTTGAAAACCCCATTTGCTCTCTTAACAAATTAAACCCTTGTTAATATGTGCTGGAATAACATTTGTTTTATGTGCTGCAGCTTCACACTGGTGATATAGCTCAGGCCGGTTTGCCTCTACCCTTCTGAGCTCCCAGCAACTCCACTCTCTAGGGTGGAAATGAATCAACACATTTATGACTTCAACTGTTGCATGGGAGATCTGTTCACCTGTGAGATTCATCCACCTCTGATCACCGAAGGACAGTAATCTGAGTATTATTATGAGGAAAAAATGAAACTAGAACAGCTAGTTTGTAGTTTACCCAAGGTAATTAAATCAAAGCCATAATTAATTGTGTGTCCTTTTTTGTAATTTGGCAAGCTCTTGAAAAGTTGTCTTGTTGAGACCCGATTTTTACCACTTTACTTGTCTGATGAAGATGGCCGTTATTATGAAAGTGTTCAAAGAAATAGATTAGTACCTAATAGCACCAAAATGCTTGAAATCTTCTGGTTCAGATGTCAGTCTTATTAGTTGTCTGAGCCTTTTCAAGTAGCACAAAAGCTATTTATTTAGACTGACACATAGTAGCTTGCTTTATTCCTTCTTCCTCCCTAAATACTGAAGAACACTTTCTATCTTCAAAGCGCAATAGACATTCTTTTAAGCACTGACTGCTGTTATTAGCTATTACTTTAAGCTTAAACGGTATTGAATTAAAATAATCTCTTAATGATAATCCCTTCCTCACAGGACTTAATGGTTTTTAAATTGGGTTTTGGCAAATATGAGACTAGGCAAGGCTGCAAGCCTGGGTCTTATCCAAAGACCATTTAAATCAATGAAGTCATCAGGTTGTTTAAATCCATCATGCCACAGCACAACAACTAACATTTAGTGGAATGTTTGCAGAATATTACAAAGTCTATAAAATATGGATTAAAGTACCTGAGTCACAGCCAGTTTCCTGACAAACAGGAGATGAAAGATTTTGGGTTTTTTTTATTTATTTATTTCAGATTTACTCTGCTGATCTGACTTGCTGCAAGCTGTAGAAAATACCAGCTTCCAGGCAGTAATATTCATTATGGCAGGCAGTCCAACAAGTCTCTTCAAATGGACTTTTCTACATGGATTTTTTTTTTCTTTGAAGGTTGATGGATTTTGTTAGATAAATGATAGATGGAAGTTGTAAAAGACTGTCATGACTAACATTCCTCTCTCCTCCACACCAGTGGAAGATGGTCTGCACCTTCCTATTCATACTAGTGTCCACCCCTGCATGGTCGGTAAACTGTTGCACCTTGTCAAGGAGTGATTTTTATGCCTTTTCTGAGTTTTGCCATTTGTAATGACTTTATATTTCTTTGCACATTTCTCAAGAGTTTGCAATTCAAATGAATAAGCTGCCTTCAGATGCCTAAGGCTCAAATCAAAGTGTGGTCTTAACTACCAGGAGCTGGTATTGTGTGGCCTTTGTTTCTCCTGCAGGTACATGACTGTTGGGTGAAAAGGTACATTCCTTACTTGCATGAAGCCAAAGTTGTTTTGGATAATCTTAAATAATCTTAAATGTAAATGAAAACAAACCCAATCAACTCCTTCAAATCCCATGTCTTTTATGTTTAAGTTCTGAATTGAATGCAAAAATTCAACACATTTCTGGAAAAACAATCCTAAAGCTAGTTTGATGATAGAGTAGGAAGACATTAGTGAGGGAGCTCTGAGGTGATCTAGGGGGAAAAAAAAAAAGAGTCTTGAGCTCACTACTTTTATAAGTAAATTTTAGATCCACCTTTGTTCCTCTCTTCCATTATATGTGTCAGGCAGTCTTTGATACAGAAAAGAGTAGTTTTGCACCGTAACATGCAAATTCAGAAAATGTTGTTTTTGTGGATGGTGAGATTTGCTGATCCCCTGTTATTTAGGGCTTTGAAGTAGCCATATTTTCTGGGAAAACATGAAAACCTCATTCCAGAAGAAAACTACTGTCCTCTGCAGGAGCCAATAACTAGAGGCAACAAAGGTGTGCTGCAGAATGTGAGAGAAATATAGCTGTGTGTGTCACACTTTTTGTTTTTTTTTTTTTTTTTTGTGGGCCCTCAGGCTGTAGAGGGAGAGTCTCTAGGAGCTACTTTTAGATCCTTTGTTCTGGAACAAGGCACACTCTGTGCAATGCCAGTCCTGGGTGTTCCCAGGATGTGTTGCTGTTCTGCAGGCAAAGCCAGGGCTTCCGTTGGAGCCAGAGAATGAGGGAGGACTGCCACCCAAAAAGGCTGTAAGTAGTGTAATTCCCCACAGGCAGTGTGAGGGAGACTGTTCTGGAAAGATGTCTTCCTTATCTTCCTTTCCCACTCTGTTTTTTCAGACCAAGTTAATTATATTTGCATATACAGTCGCTGTTTACTCCTGTGACAAGACCATAGGGAGTGGTGGTTTTGGCTGGAAAGGATGCTGTATTTGTGGGGGAAGGAAGGTGGGATAGTTGGGCAGAGCTGAGATTCCCTTCTTCCTTGCTCCCTGATGTGATGTTAAAGCTTGCTGCTGATTGCCGCTGTGTCCTCTGTAACTTTTCACAGAGATTTCTTGGCTGTTTCAAGGCTAACTTTGCTAACTTTGTTTGTACTTTGTTAATACTCATAGTTACTACCATTTTGCAACCTTCCTCTATTTTAGTTCAGGCAATTACATTCTGTCGATTCAAGATTCCCATTGCTGGATCAATAGAAGAAGTTTACTCTTCATTTCCTTCATAATAGCTATTGTATAGTGCTGCAAAATGGCTGTTGTAGCCAGCTGTAATTCAGCAGTGGATGAGCAATCCTGCGGTCTGAAAAGCATCCAAAGATCTTATGGGATGAAAAGTGATATAATCGTTATTGGTAGCTCTATTGCTCCTTTGACATCTCCTTTAAGTATTAGTTGAGAATTGGAGGGTTATCTGGGCATAAATGTTGCTTCGATCAATTATCTGTGCATTTTCCCCCATCTCATCCGATGATCGCTGCTGTTGCAAACCACTGGTATCCCACAGGGTCCCTCAATTAACTTAAGTCTACAGAATTTTGTATCTGGTTCCCTGATGCTTCCCAGTCATCCAATGCCCCTATACAGAACTGGACCCTTGAGGTTAGGATTGTTGGTTTCCTTTCTCTCTCAAACAGCTGGCATGTCATTGCTGTTGTCTCTAGACATTGAGCAAGTTGGCCTCCCATAAGCCTGCTGGCAACATCTGATGCGTAAAGTTACGTGCCTGATGACAGAGAAAGTGTTGAAGCAACCCACTAATTCAGCTGTGATGATATCAGTTTCTGCCTTTTGTCCCTGAAATAGGAGGCCTTCTCAGGGTCTTGGGTTACAGATTGGAGTGTTTTGTAGTTAAGAATGTGTGGGTCAAATAACAGAAGAAAATGCTTTTATTGTTGCATGGCATTGTGGAGCCAAATGTGTGCTTGATTTTCTATTAGCACAGTGTATTGAGCTGGCACCTATAATGGTTCCGTCGCCTTAAAGGGCTTGGCAGTATGAGAGAGTAATCACATCTTGAGCAGGATATGATGCCTGTACCACTGCAAAAAGTAAGTGGAAATGCTACTGGGTTGCAACACCGGTGTTAAATAACTGACTTTTAATGATTGAAATGGCTGTTCATGTTCTGGGTAATGACAGTAGCTGGGCCCTGTGATTTTAGTATTTTTAACAACATTTCAAAAGAAAAATTGAGAAGGTTGAGAACTGACGGGACAGGTAACTTGCAATGGTGATGTTCCAAAGGAAGGCATAAAGAAGTGTGTTGTTTTGGTTCATCTTTTGTGAGGGATGTTAAAGAAATTAACCTTTACTTAGGAAATAGGCAAATATCATATTGTGAGGAGAGGTAAGGAAAGAGTAGGACCAAAATTTGGAAGACTGAGGCATGCTCTCCACAGTCATTAAAAAAGCTGAATTTGTCTTGTATGCTTTTGTGATAATGAACAAAGAATTCTCCAGTCTTTAAATGAGCTACTGCACAGAAAGCACGTTTATAAAGCAATCTTCTTATTGCATCTGCATTACCATAAAACCTTTTGACATAGCCTTTTTATAACTCCTGTCTACATATGCATCTCATGCAAACTATTTGGTTTTGAGTATGATAGTGAGGTCTGTTGAAAACATTAAATAATAAATTATGTAACTTTCTCATTCCCTTTCAACTGAAATGCTTAATAGACAAAATTCAAACACAGGTTTAATTCACCTATAAAGTACTTGGGCATCTGAATTACAGTTTTAATCTGCAGCAGCTGAGTTATGTCCTACTGTTACAGCATATTCAGGCTGGACAGGTAGAATCTCCTAATTTTATGGATTGTGGGGATAACTTATGCAGACAGCTAACAGCCAGTTCTTACTAGGTGGGGAGAATTTATTGGAAGGGCTCAGCATCTTGCTCCTCCTGTCACTGGTGGGTTATTAGCTTGTTCCTCCCCCTGCAGAGCTGATCCGTTTGGGTTCAGCCTTGAGCTGACTACAAGTGCTGCCTTCTGGAGAAATGGGCTTGTGATGTGAGAGGAGAGTTGTGCCTGCATGTGCTCCTGACCAGGAGAGATCTCAAGTGAGTTAGCTTGTTTTTTTCATTATCGCAAGCTAGCTAAAAAGGACAATCTCTGCTATTGTTTGTGCTGTTGGCTAACATATGAAGTAGCTATACTGAGAGTTGGCAGAATACATGTCAATTTATATAAGCATGAAAACTGTCATGGCCTGATTTTTGTAAGGCTTGAACCTGCAAACCTTTCTTCTGAATACTCAAGAGGGTACTCGCCTGGAATGTCAGCTGGCAACTCGGGCTCCTGAGGATGCTAGATATCTGCCCAAACTGTTGGATGTTCTGATCTAAATGACCTTGAACTGAGCATGAATTAAGCATATTGTTAATCTTACTGGGTGAATAACAAGATTTCTTTTTTCCTTGGGGCACCCAGAGAGACAAAAACCTTGCTACTTGCTCAGATTCCCACATCAGCTCCCATGAGTTTTACAGGTAAGCAGGCATCTCCCTTGACCTCCGCTTCCTATGTTGACTAGTTGCTCTTTGATAGACAGAAGGCAGAGGCTCGCAATATAACCAGCTACCAGGTACTTCTGCCTACGAGTTGCTCTCCAGCCCCTCCAAACTCCTGAGGAAAAGGACTGGGGGTGGAAGTCAGAAAGGGCTTCACTCTCTGCAAATACCAATGCATCATGTAGGTCATTATATGTGTTAGCGGTTCAAAATGAGTCAGGGTGAGCACTCCCTTGAAAGACTCCTATGGCTGGCTTGGAAAAAAACCCCATGTTTGGATTCTGGCCATAAAGGGAACAGAAACTCAAATGGATCAAGAGCAGAGAAAGAAGTCTCATCTGGTAGCATGTTAGCCATTTTTGATTAATACCTTAATATGTCAAAAGCCACTTGAGATTGTCAGATGAAAGGCAGTATAGAAAAAAGGTATTAATGCACATTCTGTAGTGTGTAAGAGAGTTACATGGTTAAATCTTACTCTGAAAAAGAGATTTACTGAAATGTCTGCATTTTGCAATGTCTGCTGATGGAATGGAAGATGCAGCATCCAGATTTAATGTTGGGTCCATTCTATTCTGTGTAGTAGTTGCCTAATGTAAAAGTCTGGGCACACTGCACTTATCTCATATTTGCTAAAGATGAACTATATCATTACCAGTTGTTTTCCCAATTAAATTTAAACTTAGACTGGGCTGGGTGATTTTGATAAGGTGAATTACAACGTGTCCCTAGCACCAGTGAACAAGATACTAACTGAGAAATCTAAAGCTGGAAATAAATAAAATAATTGTACCTAATGGAGCAATATAAAGGGGTGCTTTTCATGGTCTTTGAGAAACATTTTCAACTTGCAATGATTTATTTCCACTGCTCACAGAAGCTATATGAATAACTAATATTCTCTGATAAAGGCTCTATCCTATTTAAGGAGTCAACTTTGCAGTAAAGGCAAAGAAGAATATAAAAAGTTGCAGAGACAAGGCAAAGCTATTAGCAAATCTCCATTCCAAAGTTGTTTCCTACTTGCTGTAAACCATTTCTATCAAGGGAGCAATTTCCTATGTGCTGCCATTAGTGGATAATATTTTCCTTCAAATAATGGGCTGTGGATGGTGACTAACCACAAATGGTAATATTCTCTCTTTTAAAAGCCTGCACAGCACACTTTAATGTTCCACCATGACGCACTAAAACATAAAGTAGACTATTTCCAATATGAAAACTCATTTGTTTAGAAAAATCTCTCTTCCTCTCTCATTACCTCTCTCAAAACTGCTGAATGAGAGTTGAGGTTCCCATTAAGTTTCAGTTGTCCTGGAGTTCAAAGGTACATTCTATAGTTAGCAAACCTTGGAAGATCATTTTATATAGGGCTTAAAAATATACAATAAAATCTGATGAACAAGGCAACAGCATGTGCGCATATGCCATGAGATTCGTTACTGCTTACATCTCTGGGCTGCAGAGACATGCCACACAAGATAAACGGGGCTAGGATTGACCAGGTGCAGCATAACAGCATTCTGTTATCTCTCCCTGACAAATTACAGGCTGCTAGCTGGAATTGCCACTTGCAGATAGTAGTCATTTAGTAGTAAACAGTGCTTGTTTTTTTTTTTCCTAAAAGCTTGAAACAAGGACATGTTTATATAAGTATGTTGAAATATGAAATGCTTTGAGTACATGTAAGGGAAATGAAAACCTTCCTAGCCTTTCATTTCCTATCAAACATTTACTGCATTGCAGGTCTCTCCAGCTCAGTAGCAACGTCAGTGTAGCATACCTCATACACACTGTGCTTTATAGTGTCATGGTAATGTATTATTTGAGGCCTTCTGTAAACCTGTATTCTGCTTTTATAGAACTGATTTTGATTAAAGTGAATATAGAAACATTTTTTTGATGTTTTCAAGTATGATAATTTATGAGAGAAAGTAAATGCTCTACCCTTGTATGTTATTGCAGGATTCATTGCTCTGGAGGAAAAGTCCCTGCTCATAACTGAGCTTGCTCAGTGGAACAAGCACAGCAGAAAATACTGAGCTCCCTAACTTAGTTTTAACTGATTCTGTTTTCAAGTGGTTTGATTTTTATTTTTTGAAAAGTGAAACTGCAAAACAAAGGCTACTGTTATGCACTGCAATACCATGACACTTTCTTTTCTAGAACTGTCTTAAACAAAACCCACTTAAATTGCATATATTGGGGGATCATTTTACTCGCCATCAAGTGAGAAGAACAAAACCTTCACAGCTGCAGGAGATAGGTAGCGAGAATACTGCCTCTAAAAGGCATTTACATGTAAATTTAAATAGAAAATGTAACCAGAACATAAGAGCAAATGCAGTTAATTTTTAAATGCCGTTTAAGTTATTGGTTTAATGGATTATCATAAAGCTGTACCTTTGTTAATATCCTGTTCCCACGTTCCTTGCTCATTGCAGAACATATTGGGGAAGTTTCATACTGAATACTCTGAAGTTCATACTGAAATATCTCAGTCAGCAGTTACCAAGACGTTGGTTTATGAATCACCTTACAAAGAAAATTCTGATGTCACTTCCATTTTTTCCACCTCCTTGTGCACTTCTTTTATGTCTCAATAAGCTAAATATTTTCTAGAATATATAGTAAAATAATGCCAGGGGAAATCTAAAATGTTCAATTACAGTGTCCTTTTAAAATATGTCAGGTCTTTCAGGCAATGTATCAAAAAGGAACACAATGAAACAGTCATTATTTTATCTCTTTTATTACTCAATTTACAAGAAACAATTAATAAGGCCATAAACAGTGTCTTGACCCATTTTGGTTTGCTACTGAAATACCTTCAGTGATCTGACTTTTGAACTTGTCTAATTTAAGTGTGAAGTTCCTATTTTCTCTTGTTTGATCGCTTCCAAGCATGAGGCAAAGTCTGTGGTAGTAATATTACAGCAAACAACGTTTGTAAAATACCAAATTTTTGGCATGGCTCTTGAAATAGCTGAAAGACTGTTTCAATGCATGTGTTATGTTGAAAGAGAGAGAAAAAGAGCAAATCCAAGGGGATTCAGAGGATGTGATGCTGAGTGTGAGACAGCCTCAGTTTCCCCTTGCATCTTAGTGCTTGGGATGGCTTTCAAAGCAAATAGAGGTTAAATACGTGCAAAGGGGCTCCCTCTGTTGCGAGGCAGCAGAAAAACTAGTCAATTAGGTTTTCTGCTTGTGAAGACCAGCAATGTATCTAGCAAGGAGCTAGTGCAACTTTTTGAACAGTTGGCTCAGTCTCCTAACAGCATGTCTGCCTGGACCATGGGAGCACAGGGAGAGCAGCAGAGGTGCGATGGCACTGACTAGCGAAAGAAATATGTACTCAGCACACTGGAGAGTTTTGGCTCTGCTAGCTTCTGCCCAGCTGAGGCACGAGATACAGAGTGTAGCACTGTATCCTTAGCTATTGAAGAGGGAGACAGTAAATGAGACCAGTGGTCCATTCTGGTCTTGAACATCTGAAGAGCAGGTCTGCTGTGTTACCCACTCTAACTTATCGGCAGGATGGTACAAAAGATGCTGCCACTCGTGGTTTCATTTGCTGAATACAGAAAGCACCACTTGGGTTATAAAATTATGCAAGACATTTTCAACAGCCAACGTAAGAACACTGCTTTTTAGGTCCTTTACCAGCTGCATCTTGTTCCTTTTTGCTGTAAACTAACTCTTTGAGAATTTTATGCCTGTTTGTTGAAACAGTTAGGGGTGGACTCAGGCAACAATGCAGGAAAGCAGAGGCAGACCCTTCTTTGCTTTGTGGCACCTACAGCCCCCTTTGGAGCGTCTTGAGTACTGGTGTGTAGCAGGTTTTACTTCTCAGCAAAATTGAGTTGGCTTTACTGGGGCTGCCTGGAACACTTCGCTGGGCTCAGACCGCACATAGAAGACTGTCCTATGTGGGTGTGTGGACAGCTTGTTAGCAGCTGTATTTCTAAGGCATCAGACACCATGTTTTTTACTTCTCAGAAGTTGTTACCTTTTGCAGGCAGTGCCAGCTTTGCTAGCATCCCATTTTACTGTTGTCTGTGTCTGGTGACATGATATTGGTTTCTTTTGTCATGCCTTGTAACTCCTTGAGCCATAACTACAAATACCAAAATTGTTCCCTCATACCGCGTATCACAGGCAAAATTCTCTGTTCTTACTATATTACACCTCAGCACCTTTATCGCAGGTGGAATCAATTTAGCCTTTGCTATATTTAAGAAGGGTAGATGCCCAGAAGACGAGGACTGAGAAAAAACATTTTACCTTTCAAATAGATGATTCCAGGATTAAAATCTGGGATAGTTAATCTTTCCCCCAGTTTCAATCATTTCTGTTTTTCAGATACCCTTCCTAGCTCTTTAAAGTGTAAATCTTACTGTCTTTATGTGTCTGTAAATCAAAAACTGCAGAACTCATTTTAGCCTCTGTAAAAAAAAAAAAAAAAAAAAAAAAATCACATCTGGACTAAGGACTTTGTATGCCAAGCTACAGCATCATGCACATACGGAGATGAGTTAAAATCTTTGAAAAAGGGAGGAGGTTTGTAATGGGAATGCTTTTTGGAGTGGAAGTATGAGAGGGCATCACTACAATAAATCTAGAGAACAGAGATAAAGTGAGATCTTATGATGCTTTCATGCAGTTTGGCAAAAAGCAGTTTTGCATCTGAGTTCAGCTGATTCTGCCCAGTAGAGGCTATTAAAGGTGTACTTTTCAAATGCTTATGTTTCACCATGTCCTCCTTTCATTTTTTTTCACTGTGAAGAAAGTCACAAAGTCAATGACCCAAAGGCAGAGCTGTGCTCGAGAGGTGCTAAAGATGGGATATTAGCCCCCTCCAACACTGAGTCCCCCCATCTCTGGGTTTGCACTGAAATGTGCCAGCTCCCCTTGGGGCTGCTGAGCTGCAGCTGACCCTGAGCCAGGCACATTTTGCAGATGTTTGGGTGATTTGGTAGTGATGCAAAATTTACTGTGGCATTTCTCTGCTGTTTGGAAGCTCCCTCTAAATACACAAGGACTCAAAGGGATAAAGAAAGCAGCTCTGTACTACTGTGCTGGGAACATCTAGGCAAAGTGAGAGAGTTGTTTATGGAGGCTCTGTGCCCTCTAGAAATGCCCAGGCGGCACTTACCCCAGGTTTTGAGCTCCATTGTGCCAGCAGAGGAGCGCAAAATAGCCTTGCTGAGACAAAAAGACCCAGCCTTGAGAACTGATTAGGAGCATGGCTGTTTTCAGAGGTCCTAATAAAGACGGGAACCCTGCCGAGTCCGGAGGAGTTTGGCATCTCCTATAAATGAGAGTCTAATTCTGTAGTAAATAGGTTTTTTTAACCTTTGTGACAGTCTGAAAATGTTCGATTTAAGCTTTCGTACACTGGACTGACCGAAATAGAAGGATTAGAACAGAATAAGAAGCAATATGCCCTGGAAAATGCAATTATGTGGGAATCCATCTGAAAACAGCTGTCTGCAGGAATAGACCAGAGGACCCATTTTTAATACATCACCAAGCAATGGGGAAGCTGCACCTGTAGCTCAGCAGTTTGAACCCTGATCACATCAGTGCTGTGTCACTGTCATTTTAGTTGCTCATTAGTCTTCTGCATGAAAAGAATTGACTTGACTAGCAGAAGACATAAGGAGCAGCAAGAAATCATTCTTCAGCCATACTTGCTGAAGGAGATGATGCCCAAGGAAGGGCCAACCCTTTCCTTGCTGCTCAACAGAGCAGGAAAGCTGTGGACCAAAAATGTCATGGAAACAGAGTGCCTAAAGCCTTTTACTTCTTCGTTTTCATTGCAGGTTTACGTACATCCTAATTAAGTTTGGGAAGGTGGAGAATATTTATCTGAAGTTCAAGCTTTTGAATTTGCTCCTGCTTGGCAGTATAAAATTTAGCGGTAGGAGAGTTAGAGCCCGAAAGGATCCTCGAGCCATAGGAAGTTATCTCTGTAAGCTCAGGGATTGTGGGAGAGGTTCTGGGAAAAGGTCAGGTAGTGCCTATTTTCATGAAGGATAAAATGGGTGGAAGAGCTGCTGAAGGCCAGTCAACTTGAATTCAAGTGGAGAAAATACAGGAGTAGGTGAACCACATACAAGTACCTACTGGAAAAAAAAAACAAAACAAAATGAAAAAAACCCTTGAAGCTTGTGAGACTTCTGAGTCTGTCTTTACAGCATTCTTGGAAGCACACTGGGAATTATGGACTGGATGGAACTACTGCAAGGTAGGTGCAAAACACATTAGAAAAGTAGTTAGACAATATTTCACTGACAGAATGGAATTGTATCTGCAAGGGTCTGTTCTTGTTCAGGTGCAAGTCAATGTTGTCATTAATGTCCTACTTGAGGGACAGGAAATATCCTATTAAATTTAAAGTTGAAACAAAATGAGGAGGGGAGAGCAGCCATGTGAAGGACAGGTTAAATGGCGTTGGCAACATGTAGAAACAGTCTAAACACAAAAAAAGATAATAACAAAGGCAGGGCTCCACGCTCAGTGCAGTTGTTTGCTGCTGCCAAAACCAGGATTAATAACAACTGGCTGGGAACCAGGTCTGTGGAAAAAATCTAAGGCTGTTGCAGACCACAAGCTGAATGTTTCTGAGGCAGGATATGGAACCATAAAAAAAAGCTGGAAAACTTTATCCCCTGTTCTGCTCATCACTCGAAAAGCCTCAGCTAGCATAGTGGTCTTATTTTGGGTGGACCTATGAAATTTCTTGCCACAAGATTGTGTGGGTGCTAAAAGTTTACATGAGTTTAAAAGATAACCTGACAAACTAAAGAGAAACAAAGTTTGAACAACAGCATTTTATTTAGGGGCTTGAAAAAGTCCTGGGAAAATATTGCTATATGTCTGCTCTGTGCTTAACCCCTTAGCAGGTCTGAGCTAAATGAACTTTCAGGCTGCCACACTATGTCCATTCTTCTGTTCTGCCATGTACTTAGAGTCAGCAGTGAGGATGAGGGATGGGATTGAAGGGGCATCAGGTTGTACGAGAAGATGCCAATGGCTGCTGGGAGCTGCCCAGTCAGTACTGGAGGGCCTGTGGTAAGAGATGGCTGGGCAAACCGACTTGCTGGAGTGATAGGTTTTCTCTGCATATAGCTCTTGTATCATCTCCACAGCAGACCTTTGTCAGTGCAAGTCCTTCTCTCCTTCTGTCCAACATGCTTCCTCCTTGCCACATCCCAGGCTCTGCTGACACCCCCTCTGAACGTTGCTATACTGCAGGAATACTGCTTTTAATTTTGTTCCTGCGCATAATTCTGAGGTCATCTGGTAATCCAGGCAGGCGTCCAACATAGAATATGGATTTATGTCTTAAAAATCTGCCTGACCTGAACAATAGATTACAGTGATTGTGAAGGAGATGTTGTCCTTTCTTAGCTAAGTTCTCGTGAAGTTTTATATGACAGATTAAAAAAATAGTAAAAGGAAGAGAAATAATAAAAGAGGACATTATAGTAACAAAGGAGCAGAGCAATAGAGGAGATTCAGGCTCCAGACAAAAGCCAAGGGCAAAAATCCATCTTACTCCATGAGGTTAGAGCTGCTTTTTTGGTTTGAATCCTTTTGCTTTGGTGCATTTCACTCCTACCCTTTGCAGGGTGTGGAAGCTGAACATTATACTCTGGTGGTTTAATAAAGCCTATCATCTTGTTTATTTCAATCATTTCCTCACTGGGCTGAAAGCTTTAGGGATTTCTTTCACAATAATTCCCCAGATCTCATTCTTGGTCATTACAGTGCAGCTGATTGCCACTAAGCAGATAGTTCCTCCTTTTTATTCTTTGCTTTCAGTCTCATAATTCTGTGCTTATCTGCACTGAACTTCATTTGCATTTATTAGCTGGGTTAGTATTTAAAATATCCACTCTAAGACCTTCTTTATCTGTCTGCATTGTTTCTTATTATTTGCTGTCTCTCCCAATTTAACTTTAAATGCGAACTCGAAATATTTGTTCCAAATAGTTGTCAAAATTCTTTGCATAAACTGTTGAGTGTGGACCTGTTCCCATTTCCCAACTACCAAATTCTTTCTAGCTGAGAGGTTACCTTTTCCATGAATCTCTTTATAGCTCCATCTGGTTCCCGCTCCTTGCTCCTCCTTCCCTCCCTGTCTGGGACGCAGCTCTGGCGGAGTGCTTGGCAGGGCAGGGCTGCCTCTTGTCCCTACCAACACACTCGCTCATCTCCCTGAAAGTGCCCACCTCGCTGTCCCTGCACAGGTCCCCCCATGTTGGGATGAGCGTGTTGTCTTAGCGTCCACATTCCAACACTGCCACGGGGCGATATGTATCGTCTGGAGAAGGTAAAAACCACCCTGATGGTGCTGGATTGAGGGGTTTCACATGGTGCCACCGCTGCTCCTTATGTTTTCTCTGGTATCAGAAGTGATATGGTTAGGGACTGAAGGCACCCCGCAGGATGTGGGTAATCCCTACCTGAGGATAGGTTGGTTATAGTCAAAGCACGGAGGCTGGTTCCAGTTTTTGGTTCTGGCACAGACTTCTGCAATTTCAGGCGAACAAATCTCTGCTCTAGTTTCCCCTTGTGTGAAATGGAGACTATAATGCTTATTAGCAGAACTTATCTTTTTTTGTTGTTGTTGGCGGCCTTTTCTCCCATTTTAGGAGATGTGTTGCTCCCAAACAGAGCAGAAATAAAAAGCTGCAAGTCCCAGGATGGTTGTGGGTCACGGTTGGGCTGCAGTGCACACCAGTGTAAATACAGCAGCAGTCACCTACAAGCTGTGACGGACAAGGATGGACAGAATCTCTGGGAGGGGAATGGCTCCAGACTGCACCAGTTCCAAAATTCAGGTATTTATGGAGTTAATAAAATAGCACTTGCCTGTAGCCATAACTTCAGTATCTCTCCTCCTCCTCACTCCCATCAGAAAGATGCCTAGAAGACTAGGCTGACCAAGTCTGCTTTCATTTTTTCATTTAATGCAACCTGGATAATAAGAATAACTGGCATAATGAAAAATTCCTATGTAATTATAATGTTAATACTACTTCTTATAAGTTTTTTTGCCAACAACTTTCCTTTTAGTTTTTTTTTTCATTATAATAAACCTGCTTATTAAGCTATTCCAGTACGTGTAATTTCTCATGGAGGTTATCTATTGTACAACATATCAGTGTCTGTGACTCTGTTTAGTTTATTTAACATTTTGCACAGTCCTTTTATTCTTTTACTGAAGATGTCCACAACTTAATGTTATAATTCTGTTTACTTCATTATTATTCCAGTTATAGTTGTATATTCATGGTTGCCTTAAGCTATTGATGAATGTGTCTACACACATACAGATCTTCATGAAGATATAAATTAACTGTCAAGTGAAGTCTTTGGGAAAGTCTTCTGGGGAAGGGCTAGCACTTCATTTTTTTTCACTTTTCCCCTTAACATCTAGGCTGAGCCATAGTAGAAAACCTTTTGTACCAGGGTTATCCCACACCCTTCTTTCATCCTCCAGACACGCTTGTGCTGCTGCCCTAGACCTGTGCCTGCTCTCCTTGGCTGCTGGCAAGGCTCGGGCCCATCTGTCTTGTCCTCCTTTGGTGCCCAGGTTGGAGACCCATAAGGCATTCTCTGGCACTGGTATTTAAAATTCTTCCTTCCCAGCAGGTTTGTCAACAGGGCAGAATAGAGGAAGGAGTTTAAAAGAGGTAATTTCCTCATGTTTTACGAGCAGGGTGGGAGAGAGGTCTTTGAAGACTGATGGATTCATCCTGGGGTCTTCTGATGTAGAAAGAAGAAGAGGGAAAGGTGTGCATTATTTCTCCTCCTCCAGTAATGCAGCCCCAAAATACCCATGCTACTTCTGCAGCCAAGATTTCCAGAAGAAAAGGTTCATCCTTTCTGCATGAAATCACGGTAACAAGGAAAAACAAGTGTTTGGAAAAAACAAGTTAAACAGAAAGACATTCTTACAGAAAGCATAAAGTCCACTAAAAAGTGATATCAAACGTAGAAAAAACCCATAAATTACCAACGTCAGGACTTGTAACTGTCATTTATAATTTGGTTGTCGTGATACATGTTTCCTCTTCTCTCAGTTCTGTAATTAAGTATCTGCAATATATTCATGACAGGTCCTGGCTATGAAAACTGCATGACAGTTTGCACAAAATACTAGTAATTAACTTTCAGAGACACATCAGCCTTTATGTAAGAAGATCCTTTAAATCTATACCATATCATAGTATTTGACAGTTGTCCATCTATTGCCTCAATTACAGTTTGGTGAAACAGGTCGTGTTTCTTGACAATTTAAGTCAGAATGTAAAAAATTTCAATTCCTTTTGTTACTGGAACTTGTTTTATTCTAGATATATGGAATTAAATCCAATTCTTGTTTCTTTGAACTTTGAAAACTTCATTGAACTTAATCCGTGGAGTATCTGAATTTACATCAGGGAGTTTTGAGGTCTATGAAACTACGCTGGGTACCTCTGGTCTGTTTTAAATGAGCTCACAGGGAGTCTACAATGGGAGAAGGATGATTATTTTAGCGTGCAAACTGAAGCAGCCCTGAATGCTCTGAGTTTGCTTGAGGCTAGATTAACTCAGATGAAAGAGGATGGTATTTCTAGGATTTCAGTAAGACTAATGGAGCTCCGAGTTGCTGCTCATCTTTTCCTGCAAAATTCAGGAGCTACAGGGAACATTATGACTATCTGATTATGCATCTAGAATACTATAGATACAGAATTTCCTGATGTATTTTATGCTCCAGTCCAATAATTTCTGGTGCATTTGGAGCATGGGTGACTCTAGCAAAGTTTTCCTAAACTTTTCAAAAGCCTAGTTCAAAATCTGAAGCTTAAGAATCTAATTTTAAACTCCAGGATGCATCTCTGTGAATGATGACCATCTCACAAGAGGCATTAAAAAACATATTATCTACTTCCTGATGATAAGGAAGTACTTGACACATGCTTAATTGTAGAAACTTGCAACAGGCACCAGTAGCAAGAAGCAATTGCACCCCTATGTGATTTGTGCATTCAGGGGACGCAAGTAGATCAAGTGACAACAGCAGAGCAAGTTTGGAGTCTTTTAATTACAGTCAGGTTCCTGAAGTGTTCCACGAGGACAGCTTTCTTTGGGAAACAGAGAAAAGTGACTGGGTAGGGCTACTCACCCTGACAGAGATGAAATATGTTGGCTAAAATTCTGTAATGAAACTCGGCTCTAATGAGTCTTGTGTCAATGGTTTCTTTTGGGTCCTTCCATTCACCATCAGTTAGTTAGTAGCAGGTCAGAGGTTTTTGGTCTCATACTAAGATGTGGAGAACTGCACTGCAGTGCAGAGTCTAGCTGATGGTGCTCTCCCTTTTTCTCCTGGGTCATGAACATTTAAAGGATACCCTGTCCTCTTTTTTTTAAACACAAGTTTCATTTTGTTTAGGTTTTCGTGGTTTTGGTCTTGAGACAGTGACAGCAATATTTGCTATACGTTCTTTTCATGTGTCTAAGGTGCATGCAAGTGTGGAAACTTCCCCCATTTTGAAGATAATAGGCAAACCCCTAAACTTTTACGGGTAAGAAGGATGTGCCCTTGGAGATCTGAGCAGGGGAAGCTTTAAACTCTTCATCGTGGTTACCAGAGTTTCTGATTGAAAGAAAAATCCACTTTCTTGACAACAGAGACAGAATCATGAAAAAGACATCTCATTTTAAAAATAGCTTTATTAATCAGATATGGCTCATGAATCCTATCTGGATGAACTGGGAATCATATAACCACAGCATGAAATACATATTAGCTGTGTTGTATAAATTTGCAGTGTGTCTTCACAATAGTTCAATAAATGAAAACAAGAGTAATGCACATAAGGCACCCAGGAGTGATTAAGTGAGCATCCTTCTGGGGGGAAGAGAATCAACTGGAGGCCTGGACTTAGGATCTCTCCCTCACTTTGCCCTGGCATGGTGGACGAGGTGGAGGCAAGGCATTTCTCTGTGAGATGATACTGCTAATCTCTTCCTACTTCCGAATGGAAGATCTCGGTAGGCGCCTGCTGTCTAAGCAGTACCCAGCACAAGCCAGCCCTTGGTGAGCCAACTAACTCTGAGCACAAGGAGAGAATTGGTGGGTTTTTTTCTTTTTTTTCCTCCTCTTCCATCTAAGTGAAACCTCTACATTTATTTCCTGTGCTTTTTCCAAGATAACCACTCTGTCTCAACATCCTCAGTATCTGAATTTCCAGTTTGGGAATTGTAAACTTTAAAATCATTAGCCAAGTTCAGGAAGTTTGCCAACTTCTTTACTTTCTTCTATAACAACAGGGCACACGGTTCTGCTTAAAAAAACCTATCTGCTCTCTTCCTGTAACCTATTTGTTAATCATGTTTTGGTGACTGACTTTTGGGCACAATCCCAAGAATTTTTAAGGCAGTCTTTAATAACCACTAATATGTCTGCATACAAAACCAGATGATTATTATTCATGGGTGAGATTACGCAGAATTAAACTTTCCAAAACTGCAACGAACATTCAGCTAGACATGAAAGTAAGCTGAATTTCCATTTGGTTTGCTTCTTGCTGAGCCTTCAAATTATAAAGTGAAGCAAAGCCAAAAGATTAATACAATGAAAACAAAGATTGGGAAATTAAATGACACGATGCAATTTTCTGCCTCATTGGGCTGGCACCAATAATATGCAAAGGAAAGCCTGTTTAGTGTTGGTTAGCTGCTGTATAAATGTGGGACAATCAGTCTCCTTCTCCAGGGAAGGTATTTTCTTGAATCATATAGCCATTGACTCTTCCAATTACCAGAGACCCCATGAACAGCTTGAGGCCTATTTTTTTTTTCTTTTTCTGTTCTGCTTTGCCATATTACTGCTATTAGAGTTTACACACGTACATGATTTCTCATTATCTCTAATATTTTAGTGACAGATAAGGAGAACACATTGAAAAGAAAGAAAGGAAACTCTGCAGCCTGCTGCCACCTCCATAATTAAATATTAATATTTCAGAAAATGTTACTTTAGGGAGCCCATAATGGACTGTCTGTTAATCATCTCTTTCAGTGTACTTTTAATCTATTACATATTCAGGCTGCTGTTAGGGTATTACTGGAAATATGTCATTGCTTATAACTGTCCGGGGAGAGGCTGCATCCTCTAGTCTGCTTCTTTGGATTATTTAGATATTAAAAAACTAAGTCCTCATTATTTTAGAGATTTGAATAATATTTGAATTTCTGTTACATAGCTATGAGCCGAAGGTCTGTTTACTCCCAGCAGGTCTAGTTTGCTTTACCACTGAGTCTGCAAGACTTGTGACCTTGGGAGGAAAGATTCATTATCTGTGAATACACTGGTGTTCTTGCAGTCAAAGTCAGAACCACATTGATGGTTTCATGGCATCCTATGGTGTGCCCAAGTTATTGGCCAATGGTTGACTTTTCTTATGATGCAACAGCTGAAGAATAAACTCTGAACTGGGGTTCAGGAGGACGAGTGTTGGTCCCATTTTGAACACTGACATGGTACATGACCCCAGGTAAGTTTCTTCTGCCTTTGTTTTACCTTCTGTTCTTGTTTGTTTGGAAACTTTAAACTCTAAACCCTTGAGAGTCGGACATGCCTTGCAACTGGATGGTTTGTACAGCACCTCTGAGTCCAACCCTTTTCTGCAGCCCTGGTTTTGCCATTTTTGCGTGGAATAAAAGAAACACTTCAATTTTTCATAGTTCTTATGCCTGCCGGGACAGATTGAGGCATGCATGAATTAACATTATCTTGATATTCTCTAACTACCAAATGCTTGAATCTTAATGTACTTAATGCTCTTAATATTCACTCCTGTGTTATTTTATATTTAATTTTCTATAAATTGCATAGTTATATGTGAGGGTGCAGCATTTGCCTGGGGATATCAGCAGGCTTTGCAAAGCAGATCTGGTCAGATAGCAGAAGACCCGTCAGCTACAAGTGGGAACCTGAGGAAACGGCACAGGTGCATTAGCAAGAGTGACAGCTTCTCACTGCTCAGCCAGGTCGGTGGGTTTGGTAGATTCTTTGTGGGGTGCATCTGAGTAAGAGCTGCTATTTACTGCAGATGAGGTAGTATTCTATGTTATAGTGTGTATATATATATATTACAATATTCTGTATTACAGAGGAACCTGAAATAGTCTTATCCTCCTGTTACTGCACCTTACTGCCTGGGTGTGATATTATGATGCTGATGTATCTTGTGAAAGGTTTTAGGAGCCTGACATTTCACAGTGAAATTTCCATTATCTTTTGTCGACCACGTTCTATTGTGTTCAGTGATTTGCACCTCTGGGTGTTACACCTTTTCTTAGATAGGGTGCTTCTTGCACTTTTAGCATCAGTGCTGATAAAACCCCACAACTTGGTAGTGTACTAAACTGAACTATGGATTTCAATCCCTCTTCATTTGTCTTAAGTAACATCTACTCAGTTACTCAAATATGTGTTTTCAGCCATACCATTGGACTGCAGCTAATACAAACTGCTTGTTGTGTGTATGAAATACTGTCCTTTGCAAATTTTCTGACTTCCTTCGGTATGTATTGCAAGCCATTATTCCAAATTAGCTTGCTGTAAATACTATGCCTGGTAAATATTACTGTGGTCTGACTCATTGCAGAGCTGTATAATGTGTTTCTAAGTTCAGTTACTTTGACAAAACGACTGTAATAATCAAGTATCAGCAGGTAGTGGTTCTGCCTATGTTCATATAAATCAGGCACCAATTGCTGCCAAGCCTCTATTAGGTGCATCATGAACTATCATTGCTTCCTTGCTGTTTTTTTCTGATACTTTACATAAAAAAAACAGTCTAGGAGAATTTATGTTACTTGTGAAGTCTTTCTGGAAAATTCCTGGGCATTTGTTTGCCTTTTGTACAGTGCCGCATCTTAGCATCCCTCACAGACTTTCTTCCAAATGTCTAGAGGAAATATTCTCTGGAATCCCTTGTTTTTTTTCTTTAAACCACTTTTGGACTTGTTTATATCCCACATGCAGAGCCTGAATTTTTTTTTTTTAATCCAAACATCTCTGATGGCCATGTTGTGTGCCTGACATCCAGGCCTCTCTGGCTGTATTAAAAAGAAATCAACGGTATCTACACACTGTGCTTCCCTTCCTATTTCCCATTTCTGTTGGCAGATAATAGGTATGAGTGAACATCTGTCCCTTCTTTTTTGTATGCCATCATTCTGCTGCATGAGAGGACAGCTGCTACAGGATTTTCACTCTTTTTTTGACTTTTAATTCATTTGAGTAATTTGAGTGTGATCGTCATCCTTTGTATTCCAGATGCTCTTGTCCATCTCCTTCGCTACCAGTTGCACTCTTCTATCCCTCAGACCTCATGGAAGTGCTGACATTTCTCTTAATCATTGTGTAAATACTAAGAGGGAGTCCACTGTCTCGGTGTGGTTCAGTTCTTTTGTGGAGGTTGGTGCTTTAAATCCTTGCAAGTTTTCTCCTTTGAGGATTAGATCAGATCACTTCCCCTCTCCTAATCTCATTGCCTTTTCTAAGATAAGAAGTGCTTCTAATGTATAGAAGTGCTTTCCTCCTAATGCAGTAATGGAAGTAACAACCTCTCTGCTTCCCCCAGCAGATGAGAGTAGAATGTATCTGTTCCTATGCACTGAACCCAGCCTTTGTGCAATCCTTGCAAATTATATCTGGGAGGGTGGCTGTGGTACAATATTCCCCATTTTAGCTGTATGTGGGTCCCAAGGGCCTCTGCACATTCAGACCGGCCCAGCATGTGTTTGATTTTTTATTACTTACAGCAATCAAACTAACCCATTCTGAGGATTCCTCCACCTTTCCAATTACACTTAATTATGCTGTATGCTGGAGCTGCTCTCCCACTTTGGCCATAATGCTACTGACGCGCATTGCTCTGCATGCACCACAGACACTGCGTTCAGTGATAGAATTCATTGTATTAGCAGATGTCCCATGCCCTCCAACATGTCAGTAAATCTCTTAATTTCCTCTGCCTTGAGCTGTCCTTATGTGGATTCCCTTGTATATCGCCAAGATTAATGATTTTTGCAGCTTTCACTCCCACTGCTAAATGTTTTGGGTTTTTTTTTTCTTTTTCTTGTTGTGCTAATCAGAATGAAATCTAGGTATTTGACAGTTATCCTTTAACACTGTGTTCTCCTGCTATGTGTAGAAAATGCCTCCTGTATCCTGCTGTTATACACATTCATGCAGTGCTTGGGTCTAGAGGTTGGATTGGCCCTTCTTTCATTCTCTTTCCAGGATACAGTTTACTAATGCCTTTCTGGAAGTTTTGAGGGTTGGTAGCACCTTTCCTGGATCTATTAAGATGCCTGTTTAGCTGTAGCTCCTTATTATCCCTTTCCTTACTCTGTTTCATAGCTTAGTAGCCACTCAGCTTTGAAGGCAAGAGTGGGCATGTATGGACTAGTTTTGATGTGCTTCGCCCATCCACAGGCTGCTTGCAGTGTTGCAGGCAGATCATATTGCCCCTTCCACAGAAAGCCCACCGGCTTTCCACAGAAAGGATAACTACAGCCCTCCTGTTCTGTAGTCAGAGGCCTCTACTTCCCCTTCCTCAAACTGACCTAAGTTAACACTGCTCTCGCAATGGTCTCAAGAGCATGTTGTGTTGTACAAGGTTTCCTTTAAGGAGACATTTCTTTATTACTAACTTCTTGTTTACTTAGCAGCAGAGCCTGCTGCTGGCTAGCAGTTCCTGGTTCTTCTTATTCTGCCAGACCTTGCGTTGCTTTATGGAAAACCACCCATTTGTGCTGCAGGCACTGCCACCGCTGTCCCAGAGACAAGGACCTACAACCAACCAAGCAAATCAGCCCCAGGAAAAGAGCAAGCATGGGCATTTCAGTTCCTGTGCCTCATGTGAATGCAATGTTAACTGTTATGCAGACTTCATAAAATCCCTCTGTAAGTTTAGATCACACAGGTGGACATGAGGATCTGGAGCTACTTATGCCCCAGTAAGCACAATGCTCAAAAGACTAAGTTTTTTCTTCTGTCGTTTGTTTCCTAAATAGCAAAAGACTGAGATGGGGAATGTTTGCTCATCTACCCTAACTGTAAATATGTTTTCCCAGCCTAGAAAATCTTCACCTTTACCTTACAACTCCTTGTCGCGGGGGCTCATGCAATCAAATCAAACAGGCATTAAACTCAAAGAAATTTATTCTCCAATCAAAATAATTTATAACTCCAACAACATTAGTAAACCACAGGTTCAACGATGTAAGAATAAATTAGCACTGCACAACCAACTTAAGAATTCTTAAACTTTAGAAACAATGATCCAAAATGTGTACATCGCTCACCTAAAACATGAGGGCTCTCAGCCTGCAGGAGTTACCACAGGTGATGTCCCGACCCACAGGGAGAG
Organism: Haliaeetus leucocephalus; assembly: GCF_000737465.1. Classification (NCBI taxonomy): domain Eukaryota; kingdom Metazoa; phylum Chordata; class Aves; order Accipitriformes; family Accipitridae; genus Haliaeetus; species Haliaeetus leucocephalus. The sequence continues at coordinate 6,179,718 of NW_010972820.1, read as the reverse complement.
TCCCCACCCGCACACCCACTGCTCCGAGGAGGACCAACTCAGTTTGCCCTCCAACAGGGCTCAATTTATACCCTAGCCAAATCTGATCTTTGGTCATATATGGTCAGCAGCCTAGAAACTTCTCTTGACCCAGGTGTTTCATTGGCTGAGGGCCTTGCCTGTCAACCAAAGGGCCCTGCCTTTCCTATCCGAGGTTTGTACTTGACGGTCGCCACCGGCCAAGGAGTGTCATGACCACAGTCACCACACCGGCCTGGCAGCTTGACCCCAAACCACGGCTTCTAGTTTTAACTCTTTCCTTTCAGCAGTCGAGACTTTTTAGTCTCTATCAGGGCAGGTGTACCTACCACACTCCTTACAATTGCTCTTCACTCCTGTTGAATTTCAGAACCTCTGAAGTTTGGTTTCTTGGATAAGCAAATAATTTCTTTTGTTAAAGGAGTTGTTGAAGTGGGTGGCTATGGCAAAGACAGGAGTTTTTTATGTTTAAATCTCTGACTTTCTAGCCACTGCAGTCCTGACCGGTAGGATTGCAAGCAAATAAAAAATCACTTTTCTTCATAAATTGATGCATAATTAAGTGATAAATTGGTTTAGTTCCACCAATTAAAATGGCAGGCCTGAAATTTTATGAGGGGTCAGTGGTGAAGCACTGTGCCTGTTTTAAGTCATTAGCTTTCTTACAGCTGTAATAAGTAACTAGTTTGGCATGTGTTTTCCATTAGTGACTACAATAAAGGCTTTATATGGGCACAGTATAAAGTGACCAGTAAAGGTGACTCAGCAAACTGTAATGGTGGATAGAGCTTAGCTTTACAAGGACTAGTCTTGTTAACTTAGTAACTAGAAAGTTTCTGTGATAAAGTCAGTCTAGATAGGCTCCCTTGTAGTGCACAGGGAGGCAGAAGTGCTGACAACTGAGCATCAAAAAAGTTGAGTGAAGAGGTGCCTGAGCACCTGCAGATACAGTACTGAAAAGCTTTCTGTCCTCTAGCGCGGGCAGGCAAGCACCCAACCCTTGACGGGAATGAAATGCTTCACTACTTCTTTTGGATGAGCAGTCATGAACGTATTTTTCAGAAGCTAGGAGACTTGATTTGTTCTTAAAACGACTGATTTGCTCTTGGTTCTCCTTCCTCTACATCCAAGATCCCAGTGATGAGATCCCATATTTACTTGGGAGCAGAAATGTGAAACGTTGTGTTGGGTCTGAATTCCCTAATGGCTAGGCAATGGTGTGGGTTTTCCTCTGCTTACTCATCCAAGTCAGAAAGGCTGAGGATTTGAACTTCGTCTCAGATATCTGAACACACTTACAGGATGTGGCCTCCCAGGAGGGCTTGAGACTCTTACTGCACAAGAGATTTTGGTCAGTTCAGTGGCAGTGCAAGAGAAATATTTGTGCATTGAAAATTGTACAGTCAGCATCTGACAATAGCTTGAAGATCTAAATTTTGGATTAGATCACCTGAAACTACAGTGAGGTCACCCAGGTGCATCTGTAGACGTAACCTTTTATCTTGCCTCTCCTCTGTGCAAGAGTGTCCCAGGCAAACATAAGCCTACTGGCATTTCAGACCCCTAAAGCCTCCATCTTGGTGTGCCACTGTGTTGTATTGCAGCTGGTTGCCTACCACTCAGCTGTGCATGCTCAAATTACCTGTTGAGTGGAGCAAGAGCTGTTTCAGACTCCTGCAATCAGACTTTATTAAAAGGTTAGAGCAAGTATGACTGATTAAGAAGTGCTGGCACCAGCTAGCACAAGTGAGTTCTTTGTCTGAAACCAGCTAGGAGCTGCTGTTATTTACTCTGCCGTGTAGTTTCTTTTAAATGTCTTCTGTTTTCTCTGTCTCTCTCTCTCCCCCTTAAAATGAACCTATAATCTGATACTTTCTTCTGAACCATAATGGCCTACCTTCTATTATTGGCAAATGTAATTCCTACTGGTGGAGGCAATTGTTACTTAAGAACAGCCAGGTGGTATCCGAAAGTTTTACATGAATTCCCTGGCAGTTATTCATTCTACCCTTACCTACTTAAATGGTTACAAAGAACTTGCATGACAAAGAAATTCTTCCTACTCTTAATACTCTTCTCAATTCCTCATGGGAAGTGTGGATCAGTAGTTTCCAAAGTGTGAACTCCTTGTGTCAGAAATATTGGTCAGCTGAGAAGTGTAACTGAAGATTTGTATTGCTCCTTACATCATGTCCTGCAGGATGCCACTAAATGTAAATAAACAAACACATGGAACAAGATGTTTCTATAAAATAGGTTTTGTTTTGTTTTAGTGCTGATCATAATGTAGTTTGCTTCGTCTATAGCAGATGGTCAGTTCTTATTAGCAACCATTTCAGCTATACATGTTTACCTTTGCATTTCAAATGTCTGAACTCAGCGTCTTAGTCTGACATCATTGTGATTTTTACTAACTTGCTTGCTAGACGTGAAGGTGGAAAAAACTTCGATATGGAGACGTCTTTGTTTCTTGCCTTCTGTCTTGGAATATACAGAGAGGGGAAACCTGCAAGTGTTAGGACTTGGATAATAATTTTCCCTGATTAATTCTGTCAGTTGAAGCACCATTGCATCTGCATAGCTGGTGCTGATACTTGCAGTGAGTGTGAGTGTGGTGAAGCTGCACATCTTCAGTGATGTCATTTAACTGCTATGCAGTTATAATTCCCTATTTGAAATGTCCGATTGTACTTTCCTGAAGTTGAAGCAGCCCTCAGTCAGTGTCAGACATTTGTCAAAACAACAGTGAAAAGCAGAGAGAAGTTTCTGATTGCAGGATAGGGATTTTGAAACTATCTTCATTGTAGCTGGAAAGCCATAAAGAAATAATTTAGGACGCCATGTCCATTTTAAGTATAGATGTGGCTTTATCTTCAAGGACCAAGGCAGTGTCAATTTATATGCAAAGATATTCTTCAATTACTCTGGATGTAAATATGCTATGGGGCTTCTGACAAATGGTGACACTGGCTTGTGCATATTCTCTCTTTTCGTGGGACAACTATAATAATTCTTTTTTTAACATAAAATCCTGTATCACTGTCTTTGCCCAAAGCTTAAAAAAAAAAAAAAAAGAAGGTGAAAACATAATGAACAGGGCAACCTTGTCCTGAATCCTAATGGCTTTCTGATGAGGTAAACAATGACTCTTAATTAGAAGCTAAAATTTTTAATTAAGATGATTCTTCAGTAATTATCTCAGTTGTCTGCTTCACTGGATTTTAATGAAAAAGATTGATTAGGTATAAAACCAGTGGCATAATTAAACATTCAGGGTCTACATTGGTTATTGAGGTGAAAGCAATGTGATTAACTTCAAAGAGCTTTTTTCAACAAATGGTGTGAGACGGCGAAGCCCACTTCAGGTGCCATGCTGCCCTGTCCCAGCTCCCTCCCTCTTTCTCTGCCTGCCCATGTCACAAAGCGAATATGCAGGAACATCATTTTGGGGTAATAGTTATGTTGAGCGACAGATTATAATGGCACACTTTTAACTAAGGCCGCCAGAGTGGTTATGAATTCCGTATGTCAAGGGGTTTTAGTAAATGGACTGGAACTTGTCACACAAGACTTCAGACTCAAGAGTAGATTTGTTTTTTTGTTCTTATGAGAAGTGTAAAATAATTAGTTCAGCAGTTCTGTTTTTACATGTGCTCAGAACACCCCACAGGACCCAATCAGAGAGAGGTGCCTTTCTGTGATTGATAAGACAAGGATGATGCCAATCACAAATCTCATTTCTGCTTCCTTTACTCTCACTGAGCAGTCCCTCACATTATGAACAGTGTCACTGAAAACATGACTAAAAGCTTATCGAAGTGCAAAGTTTGTTGTGAAGAAAAAATGGCTGCTGTGCTTCTGATTGTGATTTTACAGTCTGATTGTGATTACACCAGGAGAAACTGTGTTCAGCATCCTGTTAGCTAATCATGATTAAATCTTGTAGCGCAGTGTCACTGTGAGGCAAACTGGGGATGTTTTTTTTCTGGAAGTTGTTGCCATTACAGCTGGAAATAAAGATGTCTGTACTGAGAAACCAACCTTAAGAAAAATCTGAAATCAGACTTTCTAACATTCAGCCATAGTCATAATCTTAGTGAGAAAGCAGCAACTATAGGCATGTATGGAAAGAAGCTGGTTGCCTGTTTTCATTTTTGCTTTACAATACAGAATTCAGGAGCCCTGTCTGGAATTTAGGGAGCTTCCCAAAGCCTTTGTTATGGATCAGTCTACTGGGAGTCATCCAACAGTATTATGCTTCTTGCCAGTTGCTGGAAGGAGGAAATGTGGTAGAAGTCCTGCACGATATCCTTGTCTCTAAATTGGAGAGACATGGATTTGATGGATGGACCACTCGGTGGATAAGGAGTTGGCTGGATGGTCGCACTCAAAGAGTTACGGTCAACAGCTCGATGTCCGAGTGGAGAGCAGTGATGAGAGGCATTCTTCAGGAGTTTGTGTTGCGACTGGCATTGTTTAACATTTTTGTTGATGACATGGACAGTGGCATTGAGTGCACCCTCAGCAACTTTGCTGATGACACCAAGCTGTGCGGTACAGTCAACACGCTGGAGGGAAGGGATGCCATCCAGAGGGACCTTGAGAGGCTTGAGAGGTGGGCCTGTGTGAACCTCATGAAGTTCAACAAGGCCAGGTGCAAGGTCCTGCACATGGGTCAGGGCAATCCCAAGCACAAATACAGGGTGGGCAGTGAGTGGGTTGAGAGCAGCCCTGAGGAGAAGGACTTGGGGGTATTAGTGGATGAAAAACTGAATATGAGCCAGCAATGTGTGCTCACAGCCCAGAAAGTCAATTGCATCCTGGTCTGCATCAAAAGAAGTGTGGCTAGCAGGTCGAGGGAGGTGATTCTCCCCCTCTACTCCACTCTGGTGAGACCCCACCTGCAGTACTGCATTCAGCTCTCGGGACCCCAGAGTAAGAAAGACATGGACCTGCTCAAGCCTGTCCAGAGGAGGGCCATGAAGATGATCAGAAGGCTGGAGCACCTCTCCTATGAAGACAGGCTGAGAGAGTTGGGGTTGTTCAGCCTGGAGAAGAGAAGGCTCTGGGGAGGTGTTATAGCAGCCTTCCAGTACCTAAAAGGGGCCTACAAGAAAGCCAGAGAGGGGGTTTTACAAGGGCACATAGTGATAGGACAAGGGGTAATGGCTTTCAACTGAGAGAGGGTAGATTTAGATGAGATGTAAGGAAGAAGTTCTTCCCTGTGAGGGTGGTGAGGCACTGGAACAGGTTGCCCAGAGGCTGTGGATGCCCCCTCCCTGGCAGTGTTCAAGGCCAGGTTGGATGGGGCTTTGAGCAACCTGGTCTAGTGGAAGGTGTCCCTGCCCATGGCAGGGGGGCTGGAACTAAATGATCTTAAAGGTCCCTTCCAACCCAAACCATTCTATGATTCTATGAAGTGCCAAAAAGTTCTCGATGTGCAGTCATTGCAATGAAAGACTGCCTCACATTGATTCATATTCTGGTTCATTTTCCCAGTGTGAAGGCAAAAGATGTTTTTCTACGATTGCACTGGTGCAACAGAGAACAAGACTTCGAACCATAGGATTACTTCTCGTTTTTTTCACTATATCAGCCCACATCAATTACTGTTAAACTTAATTCTTTTCTCTAGTTCCTCAGCTAACGAAGAAGCCAGCAGATTACATTTCACACTTTCCCCATTAATTGTTGGAATATTTCCCTCAGTGCTAGACAGTCTTAGTTAATCATTAGTCACATTAGCAAAAGGGGTAGCACTTCCTCTCTTTCTGTTGATTGCCCTGACCATCAGAGTTAATGTGAAAGGAGTGTGATGAAGGGGCTTGTGTTTTTTATGAGTTCTTGCACTTAGTCTTCCATGACATACAGTAATATTCAAAAACATCTTCCCAATCACATGGTTCTCAGTAGACAGGCAATAGCCTTCATAGAAGAAATTCTCCCTTGTCTCCTCCTTTCTCCACCCTTAAAAATGTATTCTTAAGGGACCTTTTTTTTAAAAAAAAGTTAGATTCTGTGTCTCTGTGGTATGCTGAGTGGAGAAGACCTAGAAAAATGTATGGCTATCTTACCCATATGGAAAGAAAAGGGAATTTCTGCAAGGACAATTCTTTGTCTTAATCATCAGATAATCTAACAAATAAATCTAACCTACTTCCATGGCTTTCCCTGTTGTAAAGGGACCATTTGTAAGGAATCATGTATGCCAGTAAGCTTTGTATGAGGACTCTGCTTGGGGAGTGTTGGATTTGAACATACTATTATTGCTTTAAGTTTCCTTCATGTTTGGAAGGTCAATAGCTCTTCTGTGTTTACTTGACAAACAAATCTGGGAACACAGAAGACATGGGAAAACCTGCATATTGTTTCTGGAGAACACTACACACCAGGTTTCACTATCAGTGTCCACAACAAGGAAAAAATAACTCAGTGGAGATGTTTCTTTGACAAAGAGGTCTGCTTATTGAGGGAGACCCCTCAGTAGACCCTGGTACCCCTCAGAGCAGCTGGAGGTAGCAAATTGTTCAATGCGTTGCCTGTGGGTAGCATTCCCTTTCCACCATGTAAGGAGCATAGCCTGGCTGATTGTATTACTTTCTCTTATGTAATCCAACTGACTTTTACAGTCCCCGAATATTTTGGGTCATTTTCTCAAAGACACTCTTTTACTTCTTACTCATGGTGACAGTATAACAAATGAGTAGAAGTCCAGACTTTTAATGAATGTTGCAACCACTACCTCTCGGAGAGCTAAACAGAATAATGTGCTGGTCAGCTTAAGCCTACAAACACAAGAAGCAAATAAAAGACTGGAAAGAAAATAATCCAGTGTTTGGTCACCTAGCTGCTCAAATTTTCTGTTGAAGAGTGCGTTGTGTGCTTAAAAAAGGCCTGGGTATACAGTTTTGTGTATACCAGATTAATCAGGATCTGAAATCTGTTGCTGCCCAGCTTCCTGGAACGCATTTGTCACGGTGGTCTTTTGAAATCAATTGAAATGTATCTTTTCCTCCTGCTAACTGACATGATAGATTGGTAATAATCAAACACTATTTGTGCAATGTCAGTCTGGCTTTTCTGTCATGAATGATTGAATATCCTTTAAGTACCATTGTGGCATTGCTCCTGAATTGAAACCTAATGAGAAAACTTTGTAAATGGACTAAAGTCATGTTTCCAGTTCCCAGTTGTGCACTCAGTACAGACACACCTTGCTTTATCTCTGCACTTAGCAGGAATTGTTTAACAGGCTGCTCCTGCAAACTGTCAAGCCAAATACAGAGTGCACATGCAGTATTTTAATTAATGTTTGATGATTCTTTTCTGATCAGGCTTAAAATCCTCTCTGTGCAAGTGATTATAGGTAATTCTTTAGCTGTAACAAGATCATTTGATAATAAAGCTGATAAAGAAAAGCAATTATTTAAGTATCAGCAGCTTAATATCAGTAATGACTATCTCCTTCTTGTTCAGGCTTTGTGCAAATGTGTTAATACAGTGTAATACTAATTTTCATGGCACTGGAATAGAACATAAACACAAGTAGAGTGGAGGTTTCCCAAAGGAGAGATTTTTTTTTTTTTTTCCCAAGGGAGAGGAACATTTGGTTCCTTTTACTGCCTCGCTCCAGTTGATGGTAAGAAAGATGTAGCACATGCTTATTCATAATTTACTGGGTCACTATAATTGTTATTAAGAAGGAATTTTTCTTGCTCAGTCTGGTCAGATCAGCTCATAAGGCTCTGTTGTATGCTTTGTCATCGGTTCTAGCTCATGGGGAGAAATAGTTTATTCATGGAGCTTCTCTGCTCTGAGGCTTGTCCAGGGCTACATCTTGTATATACAATAGGGAGCACCTTCAATAATTTTGATGGACAAAGTACTGTAAGGTTTTCCTCTGAAACCACTCAAATTAGAGTCTACTTATGATTGATTTGTGCTCTGTTAAGAACTACACTCATTTAAGAAAATATATCCTATAATTTTGCAAGACAAGCGGAGGAATCACATTCTCTCTTGGGAGATTTGAAGCCAATTCACATGCCCTTAAGCTCTTTGTGCCAGGATCAATGCCTTGTGCTAATGCTACAGAATTTGATTTTGCGAAGTAGATGTAATTGAGAGGTAACTACTTTTCCTCCACACTAACAAAAATATGAATCTTCAAATAGTGACTAATGACCTGAATTACTGTGATATTTGGGAACACAGAAGTGGTAAAATGCTGTTGTACTCCGGGATAGAGTTAATTTTCTTCACAGTAGCTGGTATCGTGCTATGTTCTGGATTTGTGCTGAAAACAGTGTTGATAATACAGGGATATTTTAGTTATTGCTAGGCAGTGCTTACCCAGAGCCAAGGCCTTTTCTGCTCCTCACCCCACCCCACCAGCGAGCAGGCTGGGGGGGCACAAGGAGTTGGGAGGGGACACAGCCGGGACAGCTGACCCCAACTGACCCAAGGGGTATTCCAGACCATAGGACATCATACTCAGCAATAAAATCTCTGGGGGAAGTTTGTCAGGGTTGCTGTTGCTCAGGGACTGGCTAGGCATTGATTGGCTGGTGGTAAGCAATTGGGCTTTTTTTGCATCAATTCTTTTTCTTGTCTTTTTTTTTTTTTTTAGTTTTCTTTATTAAACTGCCTTTATCTCAACCCATGAGTTTTCTACCTTTTACTCTTTTGATTCTCTCCCCCATCCCACCAAGGAGAAGCGAGCAAGTGGCTGTGTGGGGCTTAGCTGCCTACTGGGGTTAAACCACAACAGCTGTAAAGAAACAATGCTACAAAATCCCTTTAGATATTTTTTTCTTGCTTGCTGCAAATTATGGCCACCCTGACTGGCCCATTTTTGGCACAAAATGCTGTTCACTGGGATTAAACAATAGGTTGCTAGAAGACCTGGCTTGCATGTTTCTGAAAACCAAAGCACGCCTGAGTCAATAACCGTAAGGTCAAATCTCAATTACCAAAGGTAGTGAAGTGCAAGGAAAGGAGGGGAAATAACCCCTCTTTTATTTGCAAAATAAAGCAAAACTGGAGATGGCACAGAGTGCATACACCTTGGACCAGAAGACCCTGCAGTGAAAGCGTGATAGGGAGCAGAAAGGGGAATGAATGATGGTTAGGTGCTTTGTGTGAGGGTGCAGAGCACCGCTCTGAGGCATGAGGTCCATCCCGTGTACCTGGCAAATGCAGGCATCCTGCCTGCCCTGCCGGGCGTGACGGCTCACGCACAGGTAGCAGAGGTGCTTTTGCAGGCGGGGTGGTCAATCTTCGCGCTGGTCGGTGGTCCATGGGAGAGGGAGAGAGGGTGGCATGGAGTTCAGCTCTGCTTCCACTGACTTTGAAGCAGAGCAGGTGAAATGATCTTCAGTTGTGCTTTTAGCTGTGGAACATAATGCTCTCCTTTAAAAAGGCAAACAGTCAAATGCTTTTCCTCCTTTTATCCAGATGTATATTGGCATATATGTAACCATAGCAACTACGGCTGGAAAAACTGAGATCTAGTAGTTTTAAAATTGCTTTCATAATAAGTTTAACAATGAAGCTTGAAAGCAGACGATACAGCTCATGGAAAGGTAGATGACAAAAATGAAAGGAAATTTTATTGCTAAATTTACTCAAGCCTAAAAAAGTTCTAATAAGTGAAGTAATAGCTTCTCTCACTAAGCAGGCCCTTTTATAACTCATTAACATTTCAGCTTTACCTCCAGGCAAACTGTCACATTTTTGTGACACAATTGATATCTACTATTGTTTACTCATAGTGACTATTTTTAGGTATAAGTTCTTAACTCAGCACGTGGTTAGTTAACATGACCTCAGTTGAGCTTGGTTAAAGTGAGTGTTAGCTGCATGGCATGCAGATTTAAACAAGGACTCCTTCAATTGTACTGTCTGTCCTGCTTTGAACCCCGCTGCCTGTGCCTGAACAAGTCTCTGAGTCCACATTTACAATGCAGCTTACAAATGGGATCCTCTGGTTTTGTGTACCTGACCTAGAGCCAGGGAGAGATGTTCAAAGTGATGAACACCCACACAAGCAGTAGATGTAGACAGGCTTCTGCGACACAGGACAAAATAGCAGACGAGTGCTGTTAAGGTTAAGGGCCCCTTATAACCTGCAGTTCCCTCCTTTTGGAAATATAAAGTCAAGGCACCTTAAATCACTTGGGTGTTTTTGGGAATTCAGGCTAAACTCTAGAAAATGCATCAGACAGTTTAGTGCAGAGGTAATATGCATATAATGCTTCTTGAAAATGAAGAGGTAGTAAACTAAAGTGCTATGCCTTTCTGTGTCAAGATCTTGAGAAGATCTTTGAGATAATGAGTAGATGAATTAAACTTGAAAAAGCTTGAATGTATGTGATGCGTTCCCACTCCTTATTTAGAAGACTTTTTTTCAGGAGAACGAATGAATCTTCATCTATCTCCATGGAGGATCTTTGCACATAAATAAGAAGAATGTAGCTGCTTAAGACTTCCATCTGTCAGAAACTAGGCTTTTGAAAATCAGTCAGTGCAGAGGAATGCCACATGTATATGCATACACTGGAAACGAAGCACTTTTTAAAGGCTTTGTTAGCCTGGTGTGCAAGTTCACTACTTCAGTAGGAGCAGCGTCCAGGTCTTTAGAAATACGGTTCTGGGGCCTGATGTTGGTAGGAGGAGGATCACACATCAATGTAATGATTATTAGCCAATGAGAGCGGCCTCCTTGGCATGATACCTGCTGCATCAGTTTGGGGATCTTGGGATGCTGGATACAGGCAGATTGAAATCTGGTCATCTCTGCTGCATGGCTGAGGGGCTGGAGTGCCCTGGGAGAGGGAAAGGGTTGTGATAACCATATAGCTGTTGTGGTTAAAGGGTAGAAAAAAGACAGGACTTGTAGGGAGAGACAGTATCTTTTAAGTAACTGATACTAGTAAAAAGTAAGCAGACAAGAGAAACTCGTTTGTGCAAATGTAAATTAGGGTTTCAGAAAATGGAAGGCTCCAAAGTGAACCAGTGGGTCTGTCTGGGGCTAGACAGACTACCAGTGTGAAAAGAGCTTCACAGGCTTCAGGTAATCTAACCATCCATCCTTGGTGTCAAGGCTTGGCAGAAAAGGGTGGATTTGTTGGTAGTGTCCAGGGAAGATGTTTAGCTTTTTGCCCTCTCTGGATGAGGAATTTACATGTTAGTGCTAAGAAAGTCACGTTAAGCTAAATTTAATCAACCACAATTTTGACAGTTGTTTAGAGTTCTTTAATCAGATAGAATTATAGTAATAAATCAAAATTTTGTAACCAGACATTAAATATATTGATTTTAGCATCTGTGGTGTTTGTAGCTGTGAAATAAAATTAGCTTTGTGAATAGACTATCCTAAAATTCTTTTAATGTGATACATGTATTTTTAAATAGTATTTTTAATTCTTAGATGGCTAAAGTTAAAGGCTATTTCTTTCACTTCATTAAGAACTGGAATGTGGTAACCAAGTCAGTGTTAAGTAGTATTTAGGCTTTGATATCATCAATACTAATGCACATAAAAAACTTGAATAATGTTGGGTCCATATGGGTAGAATTACTTACAGGGCTAGCTGCTTCCCTTAATAAGCCATTTCCTGCTGAAGTAGATTTCAGTAGGTCTCAAAGACTAAGCTGATTTTCAATCGGCACAAGCATTTTACAGTTTGTCATGAAGGCATGGATTTACCATAGCTTTTCAAGATGTTTAGCCGAAGTTCTTAAAGTAAGAGCATAGTCCTCCACAATCCCTTTAAAACTGGCAGTGTTATAGAGGCATGCGTGTGTGTGCCAGCTATATCATTCCAGCCATCTAAGGCCTGCCTCAGCTTCTGGAATTACCTATTATTATCCATTTGTTAGAGAGTTAAGTGATGGTGCTCCTCAGATTAGATGCAAAAAGTTAGAATAATTGATCTGGTCCTAAATGTATATACTGTCTTGCATAGACAATTAGATACTGGATTTATATTTTCAACTTCTTAGTGCATTCACTACTTGTACATTCACGTGAGGTGGTGGCAGGAGCATTGGCACACATTTTTGCAAGTGGATAGAGAAGCCATTGCAAAACCCGGACCCCATTATAGGCTTTTACAACTCAAGAGCATGGTAGTGATAAATTTTTTATATAAAAGTAGAACAATTTTGTGAAAGGAGTTGTGCCAGCAAAATATATTTTTGTGGTAGCCAGAAGTGCTGTGCCATGACGGTGGTATGAAAGCACCTGCTCAAACAAAATTCCCCAATTAGGTTTAAATGGCTCTAAGGTTAATTGTACAGTGATGATGATAGGAAGCACACTGCACTCTTTTCTGTAATGACAGCACTATAATGCCTTTTATGTAAAGGAAGCAAGCTTAAAATTAACCTAAGGTAATGAGAGAGAGAAAGACTTCAGGGTTTTTACAGGATGCTCTGTACTGTTTAATATCTTCAACAGTGACATAGACAGTGGGATCGAGTGCACCCTCAGCAAGATTGCTGATGACACCAAGCTGTGTGGTGCGGTCGACACGCTGGAGGGAAGGGATGCCGTCCAGAGGGACCTTGAGAGGCTTGAGAGGTGGGCCTGTGTGAACCTCATGAAGTTCAACAAGGCCAAGTGCAAGGTCCTGCACATGGGTCAGGGCAATCCCAAGCACAAATACAGGGTGGGCAGTGAGTGGGTTGAGAGCAGCCCTGAGGAGAAGGACTTGGGGGTATTAGTGGATGAAAAACTGAATATGAGCCAGCAATGTGCGCTCACAGCCCAGAAAGTCAATTGCATCCTGGTCTGCATCAAAAGAAGTGTGGCTAGCAGGTCGAGGGAGGTGATTCTCCCCCTCTACTCCACTCTGGTGAGACCCCACCTGCAGTACTGCATTCAGCTCTGGAGTCCTCAGCACAGGAAAGACATGGACCTGTTGGAGCGGGTCCAGAGGAGGGCCACAAAAATGATCAGAGGGATGGAACACCTCTCCTATGAAGAAAGGCTGAGAGAGTTGGGGTTATTCAGCCTGGGGAAGAGAAGGCTCTAGAGAGACCTTACTGCAGCCTTTCAGTACTTAAAGGGGGCTTATAAGAAAGATGGGGACAAACTTTTTAGCAGGCCCTGTTGCAACAGGACAAGGGGTAATGGCTTTGAACTAAAAGAGGGTAGATTTAGACTAGATATAAGGAAAAATTTTTTTACGATGAGGGTGGTGAGACATTGGAACAGGTTGCCCAGAGAGGTGGTAGATGTCCATCCCTGGAAACATTCAAGGTCAGGTTGGACAGGGCTCTGTGCAATGTGGTCTAGTTGAAGATGTCCCTGCTCGTTGCAGGGGGGTTGAACTAGATGACCTTTAAAGGTCCCTTCCAACCCAAACCATTCTATGATTCTATGATTCTGTTCCCTACAGATACAGAGCAGAAATCATGACCAGTAGTTAGATTTAATGTACAAGAATAATTTTAATTATAGCAAAGCACCCAAATGTGAAACATTAAGTTTCTCACTTTGCCTGTTGTGCTAGTCTTGTCCAAGGGCACAGGGGAACTGTGGGGTTAGTACGAACGGATTAGTTTGGCAGCGAGGTAATTCTCAAGTAAATGAAAGAAGGTGCAGATGGAGTAGTGCAGTGCTGGGTTGCTGGAGCTTAGCAGCAGCTGTTCTAATTTTGGAGCATAAAATCTTATCGATCTGGAAAGCAACCAGTATGGTTCCAAAGGAAATGGGAATCCTCCTGATTTAAATGATATATTTCAAGAGGGAGGGGAAGACGGTAAATCTTTAGCGTATTGTACCTCAACTGTGATATTTGAGCTCTTTATTTGGATACCTTTAAAAATGGATCTGGGCACTGAATTTTAGACATCTGTCTGACATTTGCCTTTTAACATTTATTCCTTCAGTCTGCAGACAGATTAGTTAAAATTTGGTCATATATTGGCCCCCTTTCACTTTTTGGTTGTCACTCAGGGTGATGTAAGGCAGCACTGGACCTGCAGTTGTCCTGTTCCACTTCTCTGCTGACCACAGCCCCTTGGGAGCTCCTCGCTCCAGTCAGCCCTTCTGGGGCTTCACTGCTGCTTTCCCTGGGCAGCAAGAGACAGCAGAAAAAGAAGATACAGCAGGAACTGAATGCACACAGTCTGAGTTGCATGGTAAAAGCAGGCAACATGCTGTTTGCCTCGTGGAAACCCATTCTTCATTGGGTATTTAAGGAAAAAATATTCTCTGATGGATAGGAAGAGGTCTATGTTACTGAATGGGACTTTTAACTCTTGTTTTACGCAGGGCCTTACAGATGCCTAAGCTGTCTAAGAAGTGCTCAGTACCTGACAAAATATGCTAGTTATAAATATATTAGTTGATTTTTGGAAAGAACTGAAAGTTATCCATATTGAAGCAATGGATGAAGAAAACCATGATGACAAGGTTTCATAAGGTTAAATCCTGTTCTTTTACTACAGTCTTTCCATTAGTGACTATAATACTTTGACGTGAATCGTTGCCTCTTTCTTCACAGAGGATCTGTGCTGATATATTTTGAATAATATGCCTTGGGAGAGAAAAAGAATACCAAATAGGAAATCAATAGGAACATTTACTTTTATTGTTCATGTCAGCTATTGTTTAGGAGACATAAAAATGACTGTAGTGTTTATACAACAGCACTTGCTCTCAGACCATTTCCAGTAGTGTCATATTTTCATGAGTGATGCTCACTAATATTTTCTTTTTTCGTTCCTCAAGAGAATGAATGAGAAGGGTAAGCATTGATTCATAATTTGGATAACTGAGTGAATAGGCTGGAGTGGAATGAGTGTTGTCAGAACTGATTATTCCAAGGGATCATTCCAAAAAGCTTTAGTTCTAAAAAGATCCTAAAGCATCAATTCATCAAAGCTGCAAAAGGCTCCTGGCTTTCCTCTAAGATGGTCCAGGTAGCTGAAGTCTCTAAATGCACTTTACATTGTGGATTTCCAGCAGCCTGTGCTAGCCAAGCAGCAATTCCCAGGGAATATTCTTGTTTCTGAAATGTCCAGCTGGGTAGTGGCATTGCTAATGCAAATGTGGGAAACATCACATCCATGACTTATGGTGTCATTGCTGGCTGAGTGATGAAAAGTGCCAAACTGATGACCTGTCCAAAGAACTAAGACTGTGTAGCCATTTCTTGTGCTGATCAAGGGCACATGTCAGAAAGAACTTTTAGCTCTGTTATTGGCCACATCCCCAGAGATGCTGAGTGGTGGAGGCACTTACCATGCCAGACCTTGATTTGGATGATCCCCAAATCACGTTTATCCTAAAATGGCCATCAGAGAGAGGATTTTAGGCCAAGTAGTCTGTCGCTGGCAGCACATTTGCATGAAGAACCAATGACTGAACCGTAAAAAGTAATGGGAAGAATAGCTGCCACTATGTGATTTAAAACTCCCTAAGCAGAACAGAAGGAGATAAAGGAAGCCAAGGAAAGTGTCCTTGGAAAGACAACGGAAAGGATGTTGCAGCTGAGGTAGAAAAGCACTTACTGAGGTAAGTGGAGGTATTACCAGACTCAAAGACCTGGATACTGTAAAAGGTGACAACAATACCTGTGATTATTTTGAATGTAACGAAACTCAATCTGCATCGGTTTCTTACATATAGTGTCTTCAGGTTCCCAAGACTCCCTAGATATCTGGCCAAAAGATTGGTGAGATCTTGTTAATGTGGACTACAAAGCTTCTTATTTTTACATAATTATATACAATTTAAATACATCTCCTCTGTTAGAGGGTGGACTGTCTGTTTCAGTCATGGCTTCACTGGCCTGATATATCACTTGGCCAACCATGCTTGTGGAGCTGCAATTCCTTCTGAATAATGTTGTTTCTTGAAAGTTGGGTTTTCATGTGAAATGACAGTAAGTCTTACAGCTGGATTGCAAGGTTTTAGTGTGTTTAGAACTACATTTATTATTGTGTTATTTACTCCTATTATTAATATCCATTGAGAAATTTGGCATACTAGAATTGCATCAGACTCTTATTGTGACTGGTTTATAGACTGAAAGCATTTGATTAGAGAGCTGTGAAGCTTCTCAATATTTTTGAGATGTATGAATACATAAAAATCAGGAGCCTGAAGTCCTAATGATGGTGAATTTTGAGAGTGAGCAGATTTTCAAAAACCCCTCCATGACTTGCCTGGCTAAAGTTACCTCTTTCCTTCAGTTGTAAGTATATAGGTAACCAGGACTTGCACTGCTTAATCATTTAGGTTCAAATCATGACACTAACTGCTGTGGAGGTCTATGATGCGGCATTGTTCTCAAGTGCTTTCCTGAGGTTGCACTGGATACTCAAGAATCACCTCCAGTGCCTAGTTGCTGATGTGTAGTTAGAAGTTAGAACACTTGAACAATGAATTGATTGTTTCCAGAGTAATCATTACTTGTAATTACACAGCTGCACACAACTTACTGTAGTTTCAGAGGAATGATGCTGTCCTGATACTTTGTAAAATGACTAAATATAGTGAATGAACACCCCAAACCCCTCGTTAGGATGGAAAAAGTCAGCTTACAAGCCCAAGGTGTATTCTCTAGAAAGCTCGAGTGTTAGCAAATGTGTGCAATTACGGTGATCTTGGATATATTTTGGATATTGCTGCTGGATGAAGACCAAGATTATGTCATTAAAAATGCCATAGTCCTTTCCAGGAAAAACAACTACCAAAGTTTGTCCTCTCTGCCACATAAACTTTTTTTACTTTTAAGAATAGGTTAGATGATTTGGCAATGATTAGTTTGGCTAGCCTCCATTTCTTGTACTTTTTTTAAAAAGCAATTGATTCTCATGGCATGCAACACTTTTTCTGGGATAATTTCAAACTCCAAAACTCTTTGTTTAACATTTTCTGTTTCACAGCTGACACAAAACTGCGTTGCTTTACTCTGTTCCCTCAGAGACTGTAATCACAGAGCAACCATACCACAATTTCTGAAATACTGACAAACTTTATCTTGGGATAGAGAATTTCTGAATGGGAAAAAATCAACTCTGTGATTTACTCTGGTTAAGAACTCTTTCTAAAATAAATAACTTCTTTCTTTTGCTCCCCAGCTGTCAGTGCTTGGAGGGGAGGAAGGGACAGAAGCCTGATGGTGTAAACACAATCCCCACCCACCCCGCCTGAATTCATATTTATATGGTGATAGTGGAAATAATAAAAGATTTTGCAAGATCATTAAAAACCTGCTCAGCTCCTTGTGATACAGAGCTCAGAATAATACTGTATCATTAGTATCATACTCAGATGTCTGAGGGTTGGCTCAGGAGTTGAAAAACCAGTGGTGGTGATGAGTAATACTCAGATGCAAACCCATGTACTTACGGACCCTTTTGGTGAAAGTTCAGTTTGTCTGTTTAGAAATGGTGGGAGATTGTTCCTTTGCTTACTGTCCAGCCTCCTGCCTGTCCTTTGTCTTACACACCCCAGTTAAGGTTATACAGCCTTAAGATTATATAGCCTTAAGATTATATAGCCAATATTACCAGACTGGCAAACCATAAAACTTCTTGCCTGAGCGGCTTGAAGGCTGCTGCTTATGCCAGCCGCCTTCTGTTCAGGCCAAGTGGAGGCAAAATCACATGCTGCTTTAATGGTAAGTGAAGGTGTTTAAGTCCCCTGCTGTTGCATTTTTTACAAAATCTGTATGGTTGAGGTTTGCTTGTGATCTAACCCACAGGCTGTTTTCCATTGTTTCAGTTGAAGCTAAAGTCATGTTCATCTCTTCTTTCAATTAGCCTGAATGGAGGGCAGCTGGCATGCTCCAAAATTCAAAGGCAATCTGTTTACCCAAATTTCAGCCTATAAAATGACTATAAAGCATTTGAAAATGCTAATGTGTGAAAGCCCACACTTTTTGGACAGCTAATTTTAATGGTGGTTAAAAGACTGGAGATTAGAGATACACAGCCAAAGCCTAATCTTTATATTAGTGAAATGCAGGAAAATGCCAAAAGTATACTTTGGAGTTTATAAGGTTGTAATCAATTTGACACCATTGTGTATGTTTCATGGTGTTTTTTCCCCAAACCTAATACAATGCACTAAAAAGACAACCCTTCTTAGATGTAAACATGATATAGTCAACAAGAGTTGTATCAGACTTGGGCATTGAAAGAATCAGGGCTGAAAGAGTCGCTGAGAGCAGAAAAAATTAAAAAATTGCTTTTCTCTCTCAAGCTCTATAGTAACTGTACTACTCAGGCAGATAAAAGGGGCAGATTTTTTTTCAATATTGCACTGGCTGTGATCTACCCGAGCAGGAGCATACATTTCTCGCCATTATGCTTCTCAATTTGGTTATAACAGTGATTCGGGTGAATGGTGATGGAGATGTTAATTAGAGGCCAACAGAAGCAGCAGATGTGCTTGAAAGATGCTGGCAGCATGGCTCCCTTCAGCAGGGTGCAAAGCGCTTACCTGCAAGTGGCCCTGGCCGGGAGCTGCTGTGCAAGCATCTGCGTTGCCCCTGGGGGCTGTGCTCTGCCGGGGGCTCAGGGGGAAAAAATGGAGAAACCGCACCTGTGACAGTCCCTTTTTCCAGGTACCTTTGAACAGAGGTAAGTAACCTGTCTAGTCAGGGGTTCTCAGGCTGGAGCTGCACAGCCTGACACTCCCTCCCATGAATTTTGCAACCGTGATGGAAATAAAATGGTGCGTGCAACCTCATTGGCCTAATTATGATCTACAGAGCATAGCCTAGGTCAAGAGGTGCAACCCTAATCTGAGAGACGTCGGTGAGTTTACAAAATGCTTGGATCCTTTCAGTGACCAAAGTCCTGCTCTTCAGGCATGTTGTTTCGCTGCTTATTAAGTCAACACCATTTTCAGCCAGGGAACAGAAACAGCACTGGGAGGCGAGGGTGGAAAGTTACATATTACTACTAATAATAAGGCAAGGTGATTGGAGGAGATCAGGCAGACTTATTTTTAATAAAACTGATCTTTGTTTGCATGAAACAGTGAAGCAACTATGAATGCATGTTGTCCCAGATATCAGTCTGCTAATAAACTATGAAAAGGTACTGAAATTCATCTATTCTTCTTTTATTAATAGCATTATAACCAGGCATGGCGACTCCCCCCGCCTTCCTTTGTGAAGAATATTTACTGATATCAGTTTTGACACTTTCCATCTTTGTTCTTTATAGGCCATTTAAACCCCAAGACTTTTAAATTTGATCAATTGTGGTGGCCTACATGGACAGGTGCTCAGAGGCACACAGAGAATGAGATTTTATGCCCTGATACGTGTACATCATGCAGTTTTCTGAAGACTTGGAGCACCTAGAAGGAAATAGAGATCATTAGATAGTGAGGTCTTTAGGTTTTCAAAATGCTTGTGGATGTGCAATTTACTCTTTTTTTTTTTTCATAGTTATCTGGTATTTCCCTCTCTTGCTTGCCTGCCGAGAGAAATTGCATCAGATGTCTGTATTTCTGTTATTTGAATTATTTTATTATCCACCAAAGAGGTGTTTGATAGGATGGGTAAGCAGAAAAATAATGAAATGAGTTAGGAAAGTTTAATAAACATAAATAAAACTTGAAAACAACAGCTTAAGGTTTTTGATCCTTGGATGACCTTTTGGTTGCTTCCATTTTTCACTCCTATGTGAAAGTATGCATTGCAGCAAATAGGTTGGAAGGGGGGGTGAGGGGAATAAAAAGTGGCATAAATAAAAAGGGAAAACCAGAAAGAGGTAAAACTGGACTTGGCCACTCGAGTGAAGAAACGCTTTTTTGCTGTAACTCGTATTTGGCAAATGTATCTGTTGAAGAACAGGCACTTGGCTGAGTTATTTCGTCCTACTTTTGAAAACGTGCTGGTTTTGAAGCTGAATAAAAAATATGGTCCAGATCTGTTTCTCATGGGTGCTCCTTTCCATGTGAGACTTGACATACCGCTCCCCCAGGTGGAAGCTGTGGCTGTGGAGGGGTTTCTGGTTGCTGGAACCCCCGGATATGTGCCGGCTATATTTTGAGAAGGTTTGGCTGCCTAATTAGATTTTAGGGTGGAGAAGTTACCCATGAGTTGAAGATCCACCGCGTTACCCTGGAAAGATAGTATTTGTGAGGGGGGAACACATTATGAGGTGACAGCAAAGCAAAATTGTGCTAGCAATCTGACAAGGAAGAAAGTCAGAGAAAATGAGTAGTGTTATGAGGAAGTCCTAGCCAGACGGAGAAAATGTTGGGTGATACTGGATTCAGGAGCCTCCTTTTTTCCAGCAGGACACTTCTGGGAAACCTTTACTAAAATGTCTCCTTTTCCTATTCAAAACATCTGCTTTGTATGTATTAGCTTAAGGGTATAAATATGGCTGGGATTCTGTTAGTAGCTTTCATAATATCTCTTGAACAAGAAAAACGCTCTTACAAAATTCCTTGTAACTGTGGTTAGAAACCCAAATCTTACGACATGAGGGTTGTCATATAGTCTTTTTGCCTGCCACCTATGGTCTGTGTTTCAGATATATCCTAATGCTTCCACTGTTTGCCTGCCAGAAGAAAAGTAGTAAGAGTAAATATCTGTTAGTCCTGATGCCTGAGGTTTTCCAGGTTGGTGTACCCCTGTCCCTTCCCTCCAACAAAATCATCGCCCAGGGGCCAGCAAATGTTTGTTTTTCACCAAGATTTTGTTGTTGATTATATTTGCATTACTGAAACTTTGCACTTTTTTTTTTTTCCCTTTCAGAAGACTGACCTATCTTTTGCTTGTGCAGTTTTGCCCCACAGAAACAATCCTTACTTTTGTGGGAACACAGGTGAATCCAGGGTTCTGAGTGGAACATTCAAATCATTACAATTTCATAATTATCAGACTGAGGATGACCTTCAAACAGAAGGTGCAAAAGTTTAAGTTTTCTACCATAATGCTTTTTACAGACTTGAAACCAAGAGCATCCGCAGGCAAACTCATTTCACTCCCTCTAGCCTCAAGGAAAAGCTGATTTGATATTTTGTGAGAGCAACACATATTGACAAACAGAGACCACAATCTTCTTTATTAATGACTGTAAGGTTGTGGCGTGAAAATTTGTCTCAGTCTTCAACGCATTGCAAATATATTCCTGCATGGCAAGCCTGAAATTGTAGTAATTCTGTTTTCTATTATGTTGTAAATTGACCTTCTACAATAAAAAGGCAGCACAAGAGGACAGCCTGGATAATACCGCAGTTGTTTCTTGGATTTTTCAGGGACTTGATGCTTCCCACCTTTGGACCTTGTGAATTTTGCAGCTAATAAAGAAATAATAAATACTTTGTGCAGCTAAAGTTCAGTGTAGTTTAGATCAAAACTAAAAGGGGACTGTGATAAACTGTAGCTGTATTTTAAATGAATATAAGACTATTATAACCATGGATGTCTTGAATCCTAAGTTCTATATTAAGGTCATGATAATGGCTTAGTGTTTTATGAGCCTTTGTAGTCTTAGCGGCACCATCTCTTTAATCTTAACTTCGCCTCAAGCCAAAATAAATCTCAATGTTGTAAACTGTATTGTAACATAACTGCCTTGTTCAGGAATGATCATTTTTTCTAAATGTCACTAATGTCTTTCTGTGGCAAAACTAGAAAGGAAATCTTGCTCTTTCTCTTAAAATGGCAAATCTGGAATTGCTGTAGCATTTCTGCGTGAACTGAATCTTTATTTTTGAGCATTTTATCCCCAGCATTTTGAGCTGGTTCAGTTATTTTCATCACTGCATTACTCAGGTTAAAAAGACTAAGAAAACTGAGTGCCATCTTCAGTGGCATTCTTTGAACGTGCACAGCTTATTTGTTTAAGCATCTGCCATGCTCCCAGATGTATCTGAATAAATCAAGATTGGACCTCATGAATGTCTGTCTGAATGTTTGAAAAAGTACTGCCTTGATCAGGTGGAAGGAGAGAAAGTAGCAAGTAGGGTATGAACTTTATTCAGCAAATGTCACAGCTCTGTAGTTTTTTTGCTTGAGCCAAGAAGATGTAAGATAGTGCTTATGCACAACACGTAGAATAGAGGATTTGTCAGAGGAGCCCTTCTACAGGTGGTGCCTCTCTAATTTCCCTTAGCATTGTGCTGCTACAGTTCTTTTCCACATTGGTTTTTTTGCACTTTGTTGTTAGGTTTCTTGCATTGGCATGTACATATTCAGCATCTGTTCCTTGTTTTCAGGATCTTAAAAATTGGGTTAGCATTTAGAAATGCAGATAAACTCCTTCACAGTTAACAGTGACTGAATTTGTAATCTCATGCAGCATCCTTTGATGAGACATAGGGTATGTCCTGGATTACTCTGCACATCAGGTGATTTCCATGTTGCCACCAATCCCTGGAAAAAGCTGGTAGCAAAGTGCATGGATGGATAGGTATGATAATTCTTTGCCAAAGTCAAACAAAGAGTAGGCAATGTTTAATAGCCAATTTAGTGCTTGGGACTGCTGTAGAGGAATACTGTGGGGAGAATGCATCTTTAGAGTGCAGTTTTTATATAAATAATAATTTTATATTCAGCCACTTTCATATTCTGGATGTTTTATTGAGCCAGAAAAATAACAAGGATGGCAATAAAATTACATCTAGCTGTATCGAATTTCTTCCTGTTTTAACCGTACAGGGATAAAGAATGTGAAGCTGAGCAAACGTGGCAAAAATGGTAATTTCCTTCTGATGTGGATTGTGTGGCATTATCATGGGGAGTGACTGGGAGATGGTTTTATAGCACCTGCATGTCTGCAGGTATGACTGGCAGTGACGTAAAGCTACACATGCTTCACCTGGGGTTGCCCCAGAGAAAACAGGTTCTTGTTTGGCTAGTGAGCATGGTAGGCTGTTGTCCCCATGTCTGCAGTGCTAGACAGAAAGATTAGAGTGAGTGTGTGTTTGCCGGAGCATGTCCCACCCGCATCTCTTTGTGCTATGATGTTAGTAAGTAAAGAAAATAGCATCCAGGGCTATTTCTGCCTCCTTGGAACCCCCAAATTTCTGTGTGAGACTCCCATACCTTGTAGCATTTAATTACTTTGACAACTTGCATGTGCCTGAAGGTGACTGGTGGTCAGTAACAGTAGCACTGGCCTGTAACAGAGGGACTGTTAAGAACAGCTCAGTAAGATGGGATTGCTTCTACTTTGACTTACGCCATCTAGAAGTTATGTGGAGAAGGACTAGGGGAAAATTGAACATTGTCTGTCCACTTGCAGCCCAGAAAGCCAATGGTATCCTGGGCTCTATCAAAAGACGCATGACCAGCAGGTCGAGGGAGGTGATTCTCCCCCTCTACTCAGCTGTCTTGAGACCCCACCTGGAGTACTGCATCCAGCTCTGGAGTGCCCAGTACGAGAAGGACATGGACCTGTTAGAGCAGATCCAGAGGAGGGTCATGAACATCATCAGAGGGCTGGAACACTTCTATGAGGAAAGGTTGAGAGAGTTGGGTTCGCTCAGCCTGGAGAAGAGAAGGCTTCAAGGAGAACTTATTGCAGCCTTTCAATACTTAAAGGGGGCTTGTAAGAAAGATGGGGACAGACTTTTTACCAGGGCCTGTAGTGACAGGACAAAGGGCAACAGTTTTGTACTGAAAGAGTGTAGATTTAGATTGGACATAAGGAAGAAGTTTATAACAATGAGGGTGATGAAACACTGGAACAGGTTGCCCGGAGAGGTGGTAGATTCCCCATCCCCGGAAATATCCAAGGTCACGTTGGACTGGGCTCTGAGCAACCTCATCTAGTGAAAGATGTCCATGCCCATGGCAGGGAGGGTGGACTAGGTGATCTTTAGACGTCCCTTCCAACCCAAACCATCCTATGATTCTATTTAGTCTTAGTCATCCAGGTTCCCTTTGTAGCAGTGGAGACGGACACCTCCAGAGGATGATGCTTTGTATCCCCAGTTAGGCTATGTGAGGTAGATGAGAATAATTGTCCTCTAAGGGCACCTGCCACTCTTCATTGCAAGGAGGGAACCCTGCTTGGGTAAAAGCTGGGTAGCATAATAAACACAACTGGTCTCTTAGCGAGACACCCCAGACTGAAAGGGCAATTGCTTTTGCAAAGCCTTTGTTATGGGAACATTCAAGTACGGGAACATTCACAGAGGAAAGACATGTTGGTGTCAGTTTAGCACAAAATACTCTGAACCAATTCACCATTTTCTAACCCTGGAGGAAGACCTTACCTCTTATAATAATCTTTTTCGGTACATGGTAAACAAAGGTTGCTGTGTTTTTTACCTATTGTCCATTGCAATCAAATTGAGATCAATACTCCTTCCCAATTTCTGTTCGAAACCTGAATAGGGACAGTCTGTATCCGTCTAAATTTCTTTTTTTTTTTTTATTTGAAACTACATTGCAAATTGCTGGCTTTTATCACCACTTCTCTGAAGCTCAAATCTGCTCTCTAAGTGAGATAAAATGTTATTCAATACTCTCTCTGATGTATATTTATATCTCCAAAATCTCTGTAGGCTGGTGTTGGTCATCCATGGCAGACATTAAGAGTTTTTCCTTACACTCATTCACCTTGCATCAAGGAGGGTGTTAGGATAAATTGCCCCTTTTCTGCTGCCATGTTTTGCCATCATTCAACAGTCTTGTGTCAAGGCAAAAGTGCTATCTGTTTTGAATCATGTATGCTTGTGAAAATTATTCATTAGAAGTGAAAAATTCTTCCGGTATGATATACTGGAAAAAGTTCTTCCCTTCATGGAGATATTGCTTAGTAAGTTAAGATGACCTGTGTTTACTAATCTAGTTCATTCTGTTAAAGCAATGATATTATTAAAAGCTATTTGATCTTTGCATATTAAAGATAAAGAATTAGTTTTTTTATTGTAACAATAAGATCTTAAGGAACAAAGTTTAAAAAAAAACAATAAAAATTGGTAGTGTAAAATATTATCTTGTGGTCCAGAGTGCAAAAAATTGTGTTTAGACACACTCAACCTCAGACACTGTACTGAGTGAGTGAACTTTATTTTATTGTAACTTTTTTTTAGTGAAAACTAAAGTGTTTTCAGACTAGAATCTGGAATTCTGCCACCCTCCTTTCCCTTGTATTTCTAACCAATATATGGCATAAGAGCTTCTGGGTGCAGAGTGCCTTTCAAAAAATTTGTACGGTGTTAGGACTATAAGATTCCAGCCCTATTTGAGATCTGCTGGAGTTACTGCATTACCAATAATAATGCTCTGAAAAAGCACTGTTAAAACTTGAAGCCCCTGGGGACTTCATGTTAGTGAGGTGATGTACGCAGGCTCACCAGCTTACCTCTGCAGAGATTCTGATTCATGCTTTTAAGGCAACTAGAAGTCTTGCTGCCTTAGACGTTTAAACCGTGTAACTTAAACCAAACTAATTTATGGTGATGGAGATAAATCTCTGCCCTGGGGAACAGTTACTGTCAGGACACTGACCCAGATGGGCCACTGCCTTAACTGGTTGTGACAGCTACTGTACTCCTACCTATCAGGTATTCTCCCCAATCCAATTGCAAAGGGAACTGTTTCTAAGAAAACCTTGTTTAAAGTGTGTCTGGTGGCAGAACTTAATCACTGATGACATAACCAAATAAGTTGGTAGCAGCTCACAGTGAATAATGCATGTGACAAAATTAGCCAGCACTGCTGAGTACAGGCAGCTGCTGGCTTCTGCCAGGCAAAGCTGCTGCATACTCTTTTGTGAGCACTAGTTTCTGTTACGTTATGACTGGAAAACATTTTGCAGTGGTCATTGAAAACCAAGTCCCCTAAATGCTCTCATGTGTTTGTGACTGGTCACAAATTTAGAGGAAATATTT
Organism: Haliaeetus leucocephalus; assembly: GCF_000737465.1. NCBI lineage: Eukaryota > Metazoa > Chordata > Aves > Accipitriformes > Accipitridae > Haliaeetus > Haliaeetus leucocephalus. The sequence goes on along the minus strand of NW_010972820.1, from coordinate 6,153,863 downwards.
CTGTTTCCTGCTTGGCTGGGTGCAGAGAAGGACCTGAAAGAATAAGAATTGTGAAGCCTGTGGTATGCCAGTGTGAACACTTGCAAAAGCAAGTGTAAAATGTGCTTTCTGCCAATGCCTGTGCAAATAAAACACGATAGTTCCAGTCTTGAACTAAAGCAAATGTCAAAGTAACATAGACATTCGGTCTTTTTTTCTCCTGTGCAAAGTTGAATGTCCATACTGATTTTTATTTTATTTCTGTGTTGTTTATCTCTATCAGTGTGCCCACTGGAAACTTCTACATATATACTTTGTCAGGTTTCTCATTTCACTATAAGTATTGGGAGGAGGATAAAATTTGTATTCCTCTACCATGTGAGGCATTCAACTAATAAATTATCTACTTCTTAATATTTTTAAATTAGAGAAATTGTTCATTTCTTCTGTGTCTAATCATTAAGGGGAACAATTTGGACAATTTTTTTTTCCTTAGATGTAACACAATGTAACTTTTGACTAAAGTAATTTGATTTTAAGCAGCTTGAATTTTTTAAAAGATTGGGTCTCAGTAAGTAAGTCTATTTCTTTTACTGTGGCTATTTTTATGTTAAACAGTCCTTGGAATTTAATAGCAAAAGCAAATCAATATTTTTCCAAGTAATTATTGCATGTATTAGAGTTCTTGTAGTTGCTACCACAAGGTTATAAGGATAGAAGCCAGCCATTTTATGAAAGAGTATTATTTATATGTATATGTCATCAGTATATACATACTAGTATACACATATGTCATTCGTATATGACAGCCTAGGCACAGAGACACTGGTGTTAAACTGACTGAGCGATAACTGTGCATTATTCCCTGAAAAGTCTTAAATGTTCAAAATTGAATGATATAATAGCTGCCAAGAGTTTCCCCAGTTGCTTTTTTTAAATGGCTGAACAAGTTAATGGAAGAACAACCCAACATGAGCCAATAAAAACAAAAATACCAATAGTGTTTGGGAAGACACTGAATTACAATTTGCTGGAGACTATTTTGTGTAAGAACAATGTTGTGCTTACCCGGTTCTTATGCTGTCCCCTTTGGAAGGAAGCAGTCACAACAATCACTGTTGGCCAACACAGACTGGAGACAACATTTGGGGTTTGGTGGACCTGGTGCATCCAATGCCAAATCGTGTTGTCCTGTGGGCTGGCAGTAGAGCTGTGTAACACAATTTACTAAGTGAATAAAGATGTATGCAGAATAGAAGAGTCACTGTACCAGTTTGGGCCAAAAGTCCATCTACCCCAGAATCTGGTCTCCAGGAGTGGCCTCTGGACAAAGAGAAACAGGCATATATGTATATATGATACCTCCCCTTGGTAGTCTCCCATATTTCAACTATTTTCTGATTCTGCTGGTTTTTGTCTGTTTGGTAAAACACCTTCTCACGTACCCATTATGCTTTGGGAAGTATTTCTATCCACTGCAAGAGGAACCCCTTCCTTTTGTTTAGGTTGACCTTGGCTCCTACTAGCTTCGTCTGAGGTGGCCCCTGGTTCTTGTATGATGAGACACATTGAGCAGCCAATCCCTGCTCGTTCTCTTCACGCCACTCCTGGCTTGCAGACCTCTGCCATAAACCAGGTTGTCCCTGTTCCAGGCTGAAGAATCCTACACTAAGCAACAGTTCCTCGTTCTCCATTGCGAAGCTGTCTTTCATCACTCTTGCTGCCTTCAGAGCTTTTTCCAATTCAGCTAGACCTTCTCTGAGATGAGGGGATCAGAACAACTCGCAGTATTCAAAGTCTGGGCAAGCCATGGATATATAAGGTGGTGGTCTAGCTTCTGTTTCATTTTTTATTGCCTTTCTAGTTATTCCTAATATTTAACTCATTTTTTGTGCTGCTACTCAGCATGTCGACAGTGTTTTTACGGAACTGTCTGTCACAGCCTGGAGATCTCACTCCTGAAGGCATCCTAGTGTTCTTCATTGTACGTGTGAAGTTATGATACATTTTTCCATAGATTCATAGCTTTGTGTTTATCTCTGTTGAATTTCACCTGCCGTTTTATTGCATAGTGCATAGTGCTTTGCGTAGCCTCATAATAGCAGCAAACTCTCTCACTGCACCGCTACCCCCTTGCTCATATCATTTATGAATATGCCTAATATCACTGTAAATAGCAATAAGAAGGGCTGCAGTTACCTCTGCACAAGAAAACAGGGTCTAGAGCAGCAAAAACAGTTTAGCATCTTCATAATTTGTCTCCCTGTACTGGTCTCTTTGCAACTGAAATCCAAACAAATTTAGTTTGTTTTTTGAATAGGAGTGAAAAATAAGAAGCAGAGGGTTAGGAAGTAAGAAGAGTAATTTTTCTGCTGTCTGCAGGATGAAAGCAGTCCAAACCAGAAGGCTTGCTAACTTCACTTAAGGTTAGTAAGATGTTTGGATTCAATCATGGTGGAAGGAAGAAGATGCACTTTCATATGATGAAAAGCTATTACTGTAGAAATCAAATTACAATGATAGCTTTAAATTTTTTAGGTTGAAGAATGAATCTTTCCTCTGGTTATTGTCCCTCTTCCGACCTCCAAGGAGAATCAAACTAAATATTAGGTCAGTGGTATTGTATTTCGGGGAAAGAGAAACATCAAAGTTTAACATAACATGATCTACTTCAGACAAAACTATTTGTGTAACACTTTGTGAGTGGACAATGATTATCACCATCTTAGAGTCAGGGAATGGCATGAACGTTTCTAAACAGGTCTTACTTCGGTGTCATGGTTTCAGAGACAGGACTTAACTAACCCTACAGGTGGAGTTTAACTTAATGCTGAAACAAAGGTAGCAGGAGGAGAAGGGTAAGGTAAGGCTGAAACACAACGGGGAAGGAGGAGAGAGGGACTTTGCTGGGTAGTTGTGCTCCATGAGCTGAGAGGCACCCACCTGGGCTGTTGTGCACTGAAAGAGAGAACAAGTCCTGTTGTGTCTCCTGAGAAACAGCCCATTTCTGATGCTACAGAAGAACACAGGGATTTAAGTTCTAAGGGATTTATTTATGTAAGTCTGAAGTGGGTGGGACAGGGGGAGAACAATGGCATTGCCAGCCCCTAGATTGGCATTTTTCTTGTATCTACAGAAATCATAAGTGAGTGCAGGACTCCAGCCAACCCCTCTGTAGGTGCTCCCACAGCAGGGAAATGAGGGAGGTGAGCTTTACCTTTGCAGCCCTGTGGGAACCTGCGCCTCAAGGTGGCTGGCAAATCAGCTTTAATCACGGAAAACTTTTTAATTAAATATTTCACCATAGTTGTTTGCCTGTATTGTAGTGTACAATAAAGCACATCCGATTCACTTTGTTTGAAAGTTCAATTTATAATTGAATTTATAAAAACTTAATAGTTGATAATCAAACATGAATTAATTGAAATAATCCAAACCCGTTTCAAAGTCATGGGTTTTATTGCCTGGTTTGAAAGAAAATCTGAATTTGAATAATTTCTGTTTTGTCATGTAGCATTTATGTTTCAAATAAAATCTCTGTCTATCATACTTTTTACCAAAGTGACTTGTATTTAGTTTATATAATGTGTTTATATTTAGGACAAGTTACTGGTCTATCTCTCACTCTTCAGACTGAGAAATTGCTTAATTATTTTCACAGTGGTCTCTATACTTTGACTTATCTGCCTTTTAAAGATGACAAAAAGAAGTCATTTGCCAGCCAAGAAAATAGGTAGATATATTTGTGGCAAAATCATGCATGTCTGTGTATGTATTTATGCAAGGTACGTTGTGGGATTTTTTTTGTTTGTTTTCTGTTTCTTTTTTACTACTATGACTCATCTGCTTGTGTTTGCATATGCATGTGTGTGCAAGGGCAGGGACAGAGACTGAGAGATGAATAGAGAGTATGACCCTTTGAACACACTGTGCATATATATATATAATATATATATATATATATGCATTTGAGAGACGACTGTATCTTGCAGGTGGGTGCAAGAACCCTCAGTGCCTGTAACTGAGGCAGGGAGATAAGACAAAGGACTCACTTTACCAAATGTAAATCTCAAGGGTGTTTGTATAGGTGTGTGTCCCAGACTCGTTACACTCTCTTTTTAATCATCATCACTTAAAGATGCAATTAATTCGATTTCCTCTAACTGAGTGTGTTAGAGTGATACGATCCAGGCCCCTCCACTGAGCTTAAAGGGGGAGGAGAGTGAGCAGCCCCGTGGGCAGACCACGGCACTGTACACCTCACATCTGCTGTTCACCACTGTTCTTTCTAAGGCTTAATATTATGAAACAGATGATAATTTTTTTTCTGAGTTATCACTACTGATCAGGCATGTTGCTGTCCTCCTTAGAGGCTGCAGACGGAAAAGAAATGCCCTCTTTCCTTGGAGCTAGTGAGTACTGCCTGCAAAGTGAAAAGAAAACCTTATTTTCACCTTCGAGACACAAAACCTTGTTTGCTTTGTCTTATAGGATATTTAGTGGTTATGAAGTTTGTGAAAGAAAGTATGAAAATCATTTCAGAATAATATACAAAGTGCTTTATGGAATTATTTTGGTAGATACAAATAAAATGTGATTGTAAACAGTTATTTTAATACTATAATGTTTAGAAGCAATTGTTCATACCGGCACCTGAGAATATTCATATTTCTACCCAAGTATTTGACTGAGCAGCCCTGTTACACGTGTGGTGGTTAGAAAACACTTTCTTTGGGGAATATTAAATCTGAAGTTACATTCTAGGATACTCACAGCTCGTAATCTCTCCTCCTTTCTCTTTAAACAAACTTATGCGAGATACAGCATGCACAGCACCCTCAGTCCGTGCATTCTGCTATGGGAAACGAATGCTAAGCTGCCCATACAGATTGCATATTAAGGAGTTTAGCTACCCAAGCTGCAAGTGACAGTGCTAGTAATAAACCCAGGTAAGATTAATGACAGTGGCTGTGAAAATTTTCTGTGAAACTGAACCACTTTGTCTGGTGGTACTAATCATTGTAATTCATTACAGGATAGTTCTAGCAGCACAACAAACACTGTTGCCAAGCTTGCTAATTCCCTGAGCTTGTTTACCCACTTGTTTAAGAAGATTGCATGCTTAGTGCTGTTTATTCATGTTCCTCTCTATCGTTTTCTAGGGTTGGTTTTGATTTTCACATGCTCTCCAGAGCAAGTGGATGTGTTACCTCTTTGCAGCTCCTGACATGGAAAAAACTGCTAAGGAGTTGGAGTGAAAAATTTTAGAAACATAAAAGGAACTCTGCTGCCTCATGAACGAAGGAGCAATGCTGTAAGGTTGGAAGTACCTTTTTAGCAATTGAGCAGAGGAAATTATGCTCTGCTTAGCTTGCAAAGGCGTAGGTTTTTTTAAAAAAAGTAGTTTTGTGTGGTTTTTTTTTCCTAATAAGCTTATCTTTAGCAAATGAGTTTGTACTGGGTCCATATACACTGGAAAATTCTCTTCAGCATTGAAAGATAAATGATTGCCTTATGATAACTAAGTAGTACATTTATAATATAATTTCTGCTTTTTATTTTCCTCTTCCTTTAATTTTTTTATGATACCTGAAATTACAGGAGATTTATGAAATAAATTATCCAAAAAATTAAGTTGTGTCTAATTCCTCTAACTTCTACACATACTAAGTTTTTTGGATAACCATGATGCTTCTTTAATATCACTTCCCCTCCAGTTCTCTTTTAATGTCTCCATATCATATTAATATTCATATCTTCTGGTAACAGAAAAAGAATACTAGTAGAAAAAGATCATAATTTGCTAGGAGGATGCTTATCTACTTATATGACTATAGCATCCAGAAAGCCTAACCAGAGTCTGGTAAATAGTATTTTTTAAATTTTGTATTGACTTCTCAGAATTCAACAATCTGATTTCAAATCAATAAGAAATAAAAAAACCCAAATGAGTTTATTTTAAAAGTTGAAAAAAAAATCTCTTGAATGAGGTCTGTTTGATCTGAAATTAGCTATTTCATTTAGGACTCAAGGAGTTTATGAGGATATAAAATGCTTAAGGAATGAAGTTTTGAAGCATGAACATTTTGAATAAAATCACCTGTTAGAATACATGAAAGTGAATATTGGAATTTAAATTATTCTATATGAAGAATATAAACATTTGAGTCACAGAATCTCCCCTTTTCTTCTACCAGGAAGTGATTTATGATCCTAAATTCAAGCTGTCTTCCATGTTTTCAGTGTTGAAGCTGACAAGTTTGTCAGCTGTTGCTCTGTGCTCCTGCCTTCAGGCTGGGCCCTCTGCAGTTTTGCTAGCACAACCATTTCCAAATTGATTCACTGTCATGTTTCTGAGCAGAAACAAACCCAAAAAGTCTTCCCATGCTCTTTTTGTGATTATTTTTAATCTGGCTCAGGAAATAATACTGTTTGCGAAAGATCCCCAGGAGTAGCTGCTCTGCCACAGCGGTGAACTGCAGTTTGATGATGGTTTGGGGTGGCTAGAAAGGAGGGGGGCACAAGAAGGGGGAGCGGAGTCAGGTGCCTTTAAAATTGGTTTGTTCCCAGGAAAACCACAACGTGACTACCTAAATAAGTGGTTCTGCCACTGAATAGGTGATAGAGATGAAAGGGGGATTATTATCCTTGTTTTAAACCTGGAGATCTAAGCTGAAGTAAGGTAAAGTAGTCCTGTAAGCACGAGAGACTTTGGCACGCAGCTCACATCAAGTGTGTGGGTAATCCTATTGCTGAGTCAGGTTTTAAATCACACAGTACTTTTGGCAGTCTCTTTTTCCTTTCAAACAGTATATTTAGCATAACTTCTCAGAATTTTAATAAGAAAAGGTGTTGTCATATACTGCATAAGTGCCTCTTGGGCTCTGTAAAAGCATGAAATATAATTTTTACTTGATGTATCAGTGCTCTGAAATTAATTATTTGAAAATTAATAATAATTTGAAAGTTCCTTTATTTTTGTTATTTTGGTGGCCCCTTTGAAAATATTTGATCATCTTAACATATTTTCTAGTGAAGGAGATCTTTATTACAGACCTTCACCATTCCTTCCTGGTGGCTATTTTCACAGGAAAGGCATTGAGGCCTGAATGAGGCCAACAGGCTGAGCTAGTTGTCTTTAGCTCATGTCTTCCTTTTTCTGTTGCACAAGCCAAGGGAAGAGCAACTCTCAGTTATACAAGAGTCTTACTCAAACTGGTCTGCTCTGAGCAGAAGGTTGAAGGAGGAGGCTTGTGGAGGTCCCTCCAACTTACGTGGTCCTGTGACTCTTCCTTTGTTTTCATGAAACATCGTAGTTTTCGTCATCCTACCAGATTTCTTTTATTCTTTGAAAAATGTGCGTGGAAAAACGAGTAGGTTTGGAGAAGGAAAAAGTGGATGGTAAGAAAAGGGAAAAGGGGTTCAGTACTAAATACTCAAGACTTTATTCATATAACCCGAGTGTGAGTAGTAGACATAGCTGGCTTGTATTTCCGTGGTCCTTTGATATTCAGTGAGGAGGTTGACTCAGAGACCCTAAATTAGCTCTTGCTCTGAATTGCCTCATGGAGGAATCTGTCCCTCTACACTGGCTTTAAAGGAAGCCTGTGAGACTAGCTGGATAAAGTAAATGATGTGAAAGTTAGCCTCAGTGGATGCTATTTTCCTCTATGGCTTGCCGGTAAACTCTAAGAAAGAGAGGGACTTTGTGTATACTTGTATGGTAACTAGCTTGATGGGAGAGGATTCACAAGAGTACCTCTTGTCTGCTATCACAGTAAACTAATAACAAAGTAGGAATTTCACATTTGAAGCAAGTCATTCAGACTAACAAGAATTATAAATAATATTTCGCTTAAGAAGATACAGTGGGATCGGTGTCATTGCAAACGGCCCAGGGAAAACTCTGCTTACAATTCTGAAGTGCAACACCAAGAAAAATCCAAAGGGTCATGACCAAGCTGCTGAAAAGGAAAAAGAAAGGAAAACTTGGAGCAGCAGTTGGAATAACCAGAAGTCCTCTCCTTTCTTCAAATTCTGACCATGTCAATAAATTTGATGTCCAACATCTAGTACTGAGATGCTGGAACAATGGAGGAAAGCAAAGAAAATCTGACAAAATCTCATCAACATATCTGAGCTACGATCTTGCCTTTAAATTGGATTCCAACACAGCATGCTGTTCAAATGACCCCTTCATAAAGAGACAGGCAAAAACTGCGGTAAGTGGAGACCTGTACTGGCCTCTGCTTTCTCTGGGTAATATATACCCTGGAGAAAGGAAATAACTCACCGCATAATCAAGTTAGATCTATAATTTCCAAGGCATTTCGTGCTGTCCTTTCAGATAATGTAAGGTCAGTAGATAAATCTAAAAAAGTAAAATGTCATAAGAAGCATCAACCTTGTCTTCTCTAAAAAGGGATCTTGACATAATCCAAAACAAAGATTTATAAGATCATGTCCTTGCTAATAAAGTTACTGAGCTTTAAGATCAAAATGTCCCAGAGGAGTTCAACGTGGACGACAATCCACTCGACTATGAGCAAACTGGTAAGAACCTAAGCTCTTCCTGTTTCCTCCCCATGCTGTGGGTTCAGCAGACACAGGTCAGGTAGCAATGTCAGGGTCTGCTACTTTGGACCAAAGTTTATTTTTTCCAACATTTTCCCTGATTACTTTGTTTACTGGCAAATAAGGTTTCTATCCTGATACCTACTTCTCTTTATGTCTTGGCTAAGCTACTGGACAATGATGCTGAGGTAGGTCTCTCTCCCACTTATAACTGTGCAACTGAGCTTCTCCTAAATCTGGCAAGTTGTTGTATTTTTGACATGCAGTCATTCTTCACTATGGTTTTTGGAAAAATGTGCTGTGAACAGAAATATCTGTAAGAGAAACAGGAAATTAGAAAGGTAAGAGTAATTCCTAGCATAAGATAAAATGATCAATGAAACTTGTTACAAGGACGACCACAAATCTTTACAACGCAAAGCTACCGTTGGAGACTGGATTGCTTCTCTGAAAATTGTCCAATCCTCTAGAATTCTTTACCACCCCATTCCATAATATTTTTGGCAACAGACTATTTTTGGGGTGATTTTTCTTTCTGTATATGTTTTTGTTAGGTGGGCATTAACTGAGAAGCTTGGACCCGTATGTGTATTACAGGAATTGAGATGCAAATTCTGGCCTTCTCAAAGCCACAGCTTGCAAATGAAGTAAGAAAGTTACATGCGTAAATAGCAGCATGGGTTTAAAAACGTATATAAATGGTTAAGCTAAAAATAGACCCCCAAAATTTTATCATAATTTTGAGCAGCTGCAGTGTTCATTAATTTCAAGACCTAATTTCTACGCTTTTCTCTTTTGGTTCAAAATTAGAGACAAGTCTTGTTTTGTTCAGAGGTCTTCAGATTTGGTTTCTAGTCCTGAAGTTAGATATGGTAAACACTAGGATGAGTTCACTGGTCCTCACAGGCTGTTTGAATAAGCTCGTAAAATATTGACTCTGGTTGTCATCTAGATGATATCACGTATGGCTCTATACCATGTGTGCTTATAACGGGTTTTACTTTGACATCATAAGGCATAATTTTCAGTTCTTAACACCTGTGCAGAACTGGTTGCCCTGTAGTCCACTTAGAGAATATGTAAGATCTTACGCAACAAACTGGGATGATTCTTTTCTGAATATAACAGGCCTTGTATTAAGACTAAGCCGCTTTTCCGGACTTGTACAGAGAGCACAAGCTTTTAAAAGTGCATGTGAAAGTTTGGCAAGGGCTCTGATAAAAATCAGAACCTTTGAAGTTCATCAATTGCTATTTAGAATAACAGGAATAAGGACTATTCTTTTCTTTTAATTAGCATTGGCTGGTGGATGAAGCACTAAGAGATAAACTGTTTGTTGAAGCTTAAGAGTACACACACAGAAGTCTGAGTCAGTATTGTTACATGAATGCATGAATGAATAACAATGAAAACCGTATAATGAAAAGTTTTTTCCTCTCATTTAATTCTAATATGCCATAATGCAAGCTTGTGTGGTATGGGAAGCCTTTTCATATATAATTATACTGTTGAAACCCCCCAAAAATAAAAATTGTAAATTCTGAAGGCCACAGAAGGACAGATAAATGAATGGCAAATTCCACTGAGCGTTTTATCAGCTTCCTGCCATTCTCTGAACAGTGCCAGATAAAACCCCCTGTGCTTAAAGGTCTTGTGAAAGGCTGTGCATAAGCTTGTAAAATGTGTATTAATTATAGAAAGTACATTATAGTCTCCTCAAACTTCCTTTAGTTTTCTCTAAATGCACAAACACCTCTGCCATTTTCCTATCTGGCCGAGATGGCTGCATTTAAGATTGAAATTACTGAACCATCTCTATGAAATTAACAGGCTAATGAGCCTTATTATTTGCAAATAGACTTTTAGCTTCTCTCCTGCTGTTTTTTGTATCTCTTTCTATTTATTATCGACAGAGCAGGTGGTGAGATGAGCCCTTCACTTTGTTCAACACATACCACTAGAAGATACTGATCTGAATAGCTTAAACCTCATCACAGGCACTTGGGCTAGACCTTTTCATGATGGCTATTCATCTCACTATTTTTTTTTTTCTTTCTGGAGAGCAGCAGCTAAAACAATTCACCTCTTTCAGAATATGAAATTAGGGAAACATGCTATTCTGTCCATTCTAAAAAAAATATTATTTGAAAATTCTGTATACTTCAGTGTTTAGCAATATGACATTAGATGAAGAGGAGGAGAAAGACAGTATGTACCCTACAACATGAGACATTTTTTTGTAAAAATTTTCAAAAACAAAATTCTAAATCTGAACAATCACCCCCCCCCCCCCAAAAAAAAAGTAGAGGTTTGTTAATTTTATAAACTAAAATTTTCCAAAGACTGAGCATAGCCCACTCTCTCCTACAGCTAACTGTGGTGTGGCCAACACTTGTTGGGAGGAAGTGAGCAAGACCTTCCCTGAAGCTGTTTCTCTTGGAAGCGCTGAAATGCTGCAGTGACAGGTACGCTGCCTGGGCCGTGAAGTCAGGGGTGGGCAGGTGCTCTTCGGGGCTCCCACTGCTGCCCTCAGGGGAAGAAAAGGGAAAGGAGAAAGAAGTGCAGCTGGAATGCGGAGTTTAGGTGAGAGAGGGAAAGCAAACAGGGCATCAGTTTAGGGGAAAATGTGCGAGGATGTGGAACAAGTGGTATCAGAAGGTACCAGAAGATCAGGCAGAAATGGGAGATTTGAGCAGAATGGGCCAGCAATCAAAAAGAATTGAATACAACTAGTAGAGGAAACATTCTTGCAGAGCCCAGAACTGAGAGGATCCAGTTAAAGTCTGTCTGTCCATGAGGCAAGCCTATTCCTTCTTTTTTTAAGTCTATCTGAACATTTTGCAGCAGCTTCCTGGATTGTAGGAATTACTGGTGGGCTTGATTTTTTTTTTTTTTTTTAAATCAAGTTTTTGTTGCTATGGACCAAAATCCTTTGCACCTCTCTAACATTTAAAAGGCTTATCGGATCATCTGTTGGATCACTTGCAGATTTTTGAATATTTTTGGAGTCAGTATAAATTTACATGGTTACAGTAATTGGCATCCATACTACATTGCTATTCCTACAAATATGTAGAGAATGTCAACAATATTTGTTTTTCTTCCAGTGATTCTTATGTGGAGAAACTTTGTTTCGTCTTGGTACACTTTTTAAAATGGTTTTACCAGGCTCATGAACTACTGTGCGCATTTTTCTTCAAATGAGTGCTGAGAAGAAATCAATTCCCCATTTTTGCAGTAGTAGCATGAATACGAACGAAAGCAGCTTCACTCCATCACAGTTAATGACATGTTTATGTTGCACATGCATTTTCATTTTTATCTCTGCTTACATTCTTGAGCAGTTCCTTTTCTATGTTGACACATGAGAGGCATGTTACCTTTGCCTTAATATTATGCTACAAGTTAGGCTTCTCCTTTACATCAACCAGTCCCAGCCACATAATGCAGCCTCTGTTGCTCCATCATCACAGAACGCTGCTATCCTTATTTCTGCTGCACTCCTAGATGCTCTGTTCACACCCTGACACATTCAGGATTGTCCTTTCTCTGCTACTGCACTTCAAGGATTATAAAATAGATGTTAAAAGCCCACAGCAAGCAAGATCCCTCGTTCCCACATCACCGCTGGATCAAGGGGTTTATCATATTGTGTAGGGAGCTCACCGAACAGCTAGTCGCACCTGCAGTACAATTTCTCTAGGAAGCCTTCAAGGGTCTGGGATGACAACATGTGCTGCTTTTTTTGAGAGAATGTCATTAACATTTCTCTGCAGTGGCACATTGTAAATCAGAATTTACAGAAATGTTTTTCTTAACTCTTCACTATTTTTCTTCTCGCTTATTTTGCTATCAGCTTCACTTAAGAAGTAAAACAGAGAGTGAAGTCTTCAGCTGGCTTGCTTCTTGTAGGCTAATTTAATTTTCTTCTTTAGCCTGTGGTCAGGCATATAGTGGGTCATACAAGCAGGACAGTGAATCACAGTCTGGGAAGTCAGCAGACAGCTCCAGCTGAGCGCGGTTGGCTTTTTGCCTGCATGTAGGCACTTAGCTGAATCAGGACCTGGGGTAGGAGTCTCGGATCTCAGCAGGAGCAGCTCTGTCTCTGTGCTTGGCTTTTAGCTGTTTTTTAGCACAAATTAATTTGATTGTAAGTTAATATTCACACTTTAAAAATCATCTATTAAGACTTGGATAGCTCTAATAATGTGTTTTGTAAACTCCATTTACACCTTGCAAATCTTAGTGGGAGTTTGGCGTTCACTGTGAACAATAAAATGTTTGGCTAGTTTGCTCATGAATTTTTGTGCTTTGCCAGAGGCAGTTAAAACTAAAACAATGCTCCAGAAAAATGCCCAGAAACTGTTTTTTTTTGCTCCTCTTGCTTAGTGCTGCTTTCCGGTGGCTCACCAGCTTCTCTCTGGAGAGTAGAGAATAAAAAGGAGGGTTCATATAGTACTTATCTTTAACTGACCTCCAAAATTCTACTTTTTGATCAACAACAGCTGAAGCAGGTAGATGAGCTCTTGGCTAACTTTTGTTATGGCTGACTAAATTGTAGCACTGCTGTCATCTGCATCAGACACTTCGGGTGTTTGTGGCTTGCTTAGAGGAAATTTCACAGCAGTACTGTGCAGTTTGTTTCAATTAAGTTTAGATTTGTTTTGGAAACACTTGTTTTGTGGCAAGCTTTTCCTTGCAAAAGTGTCTGCTGAGATTTTAGAGGGCACAAACCAGTTCTAATTTCTCATGAGGTGCCTAAGATATTTTGTTTAGCAGATCTTATGTACGCATGTGTTTTAGAGCATTCAGAGTAGTATAGAGAAATGGGAAGAATGGGGAATCCTCCATTCATTTCAGGTACCCATCCTTCTGTGGTCACATGTAAAGGCCAGGTGGAAAATGTCTCCTATGCTTGAGAACATGAGTCTTTCTGCTTTGCTCTCCATTGGGGATGCTGAGGATTGACATGCAGATAACAGACTGTACGTCCGAGTGGGTGTAGCTGTAGGCACCCTCTTGGTGTAAGGTGGGCACAGAGGTGGCTTCAGGCTTTACAGTGTCTTGCTCTTGTAGCTAGCGATAGGGAAATGGGATCTGGGTTTTGAGAAGCTCCTTTTTTTCCCCCTGAATATTATTTTTAGCTATATTCAAATGACTAAGTTAGAATAATTTTTGTGTTAAAGCAACACTGCAGGCCATGGATGAGCTGTAGGAGTACATGCTTGGAAGATGCTGATCTGCCCTACTCCCCTGGGTTCTCCTGCTTGTAACTGTTTAGGTAAACAGCCTATCATCAGAACTGTGTCATTAGTACTAGAAGTAGAGTTGAGGAAGCCAGGGAGATTGCTGGCTTGCACCAAGGCTGTATCAATTGTTTCTCCAAGGTCATGAGAAGTTTCCATCTCATCTCTGAACTATCACCAGGGACTACATGACCAGCAAATGCTTCCCAGCAAATTGGGTAGCTCTTTTTGAGCTCATACACATGGCTGCATGCTGTTAAGAGGAACAAGACTGGAGATGCTGCTTCTCTGGCAGCTTGTGACCTGTTAAGAGCTGCATCTGCCTTAGAGACAGTGATTCATCATCCAAGTTAGTGTGAGACCTTACAAATGCCCTTAACTACCAAGGTTGTGTCACCCAAAGAATGCTGCAAAGACCTGGAAATAGTCCCTGTAATTACTCCTTATGAATTAATTCCCATTGTTTTTTAAACACCAACGAACTTTGTCTTGCAGCAATTAATCTCAAGACCAGGCAAATGCAATCATTTACTTTTCAGAGACCAGGTAGGAATGTAACTTCACATTAACATTTGACTGGTCTCCATCACCTGGACACAGATGGTTATGGGGAGGATCCTTTGCTGTTGGGGTCAGTCTAAGACCTCTGACCTTTTTTCTTATGCACTAAGGATGAAGTTGTTTACTGCCAGGGTGAAGTTTCAGATTGTTCACTCTGTCCTCCTCCACTGAACTATTTTAATAGTTGAAAAGCTGTTCTTGGAATGGCTTAATGAAGATTGTCCAGTTTGTGCCATGGAAAGATGATGCAGCTGATGCTGCTGAGTGCTGCTGGGGATGAGGATGTGTGCCTTCCTCCCACAGGGTGGCTGCATGGTTGCTTTTTGCAGAGGCTCACATCACAGGCTCTGCAGGCAGAAATGATGTGCCAAAATTAGAATTCCTTCCCTAACCAGAAATCCTAGGGTTAGACCAAAATTTACAGATTTTGAAATATGTTTTTGAGTTGGCCCTGTTAAAATACAAATTCTCCATTTAGTATTTTATACTAACTTAAAAGTATGCGCATACACGTTCTTTTTATTCCTTTAGTTATCCTAAAAGCACAGCATGGATTCCCTTTAGATAAAATTTTTCACTGGTCTGTATAGCACATATTTTCATGGAAATAAAAAAGGAATATTACAAAAACTTCACACAGATTTGTTAAGGACAAAAACACTGGATAAAATTTTGTTATAAAATCTTCTTGCAGTTGATGTTTCACTGTATTAACAATAGCAAAATATTATTATGAAACTTCACATTCTGTAGTCTCAAATACAGCCTGACTCTGGTTGCTGATGGCTAACCCAGTAAAAGCTGCAAAATCAAACGTCTGTTGAGTATTCCAGCACTCCTGTTTGGTTACTGCTATAACTTAGACTATGTACTGGTTCCTGCTGTAGTTCCTATTTTCAAGTAAACAGGGATTCATTTTACCTGTAAAAGTTTTTCTGCTCTGGTTTCCAGTTTGAAGAAAAAACGTTCTACAAGAGAATCAAAATAACCACTTTAATTAAAAGTGATATGCTCACAATATCTCCCAGGCACCCTTGAGCTGAAATGACAGAAAGTTAAAAGCTAAAATTTGTCATGGAAAACTCCAATCTGTATTAATTTCTCAAGCAGATTGTCACAAAGACTTGAAGCTTGTCTGCAGCAAAAAAAGATCAACTCAATTAAACAAGACAAATTATTAGACACATAGATTCAGCAAGGAATATGTTTTTAAAGCAGGAAGGTTAATGAAATCTTTCAACAATTTTTTGATACTAAACTGACTTTCAAATTCACTGAGCTCACAGGGTAGCTGCATTAACACAAGTCCAAATTCTGGTATCGCACTTGGCTTTGCAGAGAGACCATTTAATTACTGTCTGAGGATATTTATATCAACTAGGGCTCTGTTCACACAAAGACAATTCTGCTTTAAGATGTGCTTCATCTGATTAAGTATAAAAGTAATCTGAAAGATTTAAGCTCTCATAGCACAGATGGACTGATTTCTTAATTTGTATCTTGTTTGTAACTTAGTTAAACACTGCTTATGTGTATTCATATTAATAAGTTCCAGCTAAGGTCTTCTCAGTTTACTAAAGAAATAGTTGCTAAATCTGACACAGGTTGTACCAAGCGTCGCACAGCGCTGTCCGTCTGGGCAGAAGTACCTTGTGAGCGGCAAGCAGCAGAGGAGACAAACCCAGCTCTTGTCAGTGGCAGGGATGGTGCAAAGGAAACTACAAGGGCTGAGTGCGCGGACAGAACGCTTCCACGCCCACTGCCCCTCCCTTTGGGTGCTTTTGCTGAACAGCAGCTGTCACTCGTTTTTTTCTGTAACCTGCTGAGATTTTTCTTTAAGTCCTCACTTTCAAGTTATGTTTGTATCTTATAGATTTGTTCCATACAAAGCCTCTGAGACGGAAAGCCTTTGCTATCCATCCATGTGTATACTTTGCTAGTGCAGGTTCTCTTCGCATCTTTATTGCTGGAATTTCCTCCTTTGACATCTGCCTCCTTGTCTTGCTCACATCCACTCACAGTGTTGCTGCAAAGATAATTTCTCTACTCTGTTAATTTGAAAACAGCTGTCTCTTTGGGTTCCTCAGCTGCCACCCCTTTTCTCTCAATCAAACATGAGTCACTTGTCTTTATTTTCAAGAGCCTTTCTCATCTCTCATTTCTTGTTTACTACTACAATGTCAGCTTAAATCCTTGATTGGTAGTGATACCCTGATGAAATGGAGATGGCCACAGACGTGACTTTGGTGTTTTGAATAATCTTTTGACTTCCGAATGTGTATCACAAGATGCTATTGCAAAATGAGTAAGTTTGTAGGTGCTTCTCTCCCTCTCTCTCTCTAATTCAGCAATTACCTCCGTGTTCCTGATTCCTTTTCAAACACAAGGTAGCAGACTTGCATTGAGAAAGTGTTGGGAGCTGGAATTTTAAAGACTCAAGCACTCTATCCTGAATATATTACATAAAAAAAAAATGCATTTTGAGATTTTACAGGTTGTGGAAGCAGAAGAATGTCCATTGTAAATAAATTCAATACAGTTTTCCTTATTCCATTGAAAAGACCACAAATTCAAAGACTGAGCAAGCTGACATGAGGGAGAGGCTTGGATTCAGGGGGCTTAATTTCTGGCTGAGGTGTGAAATGCTCTCAGGTCCTCCCCTTAAACCCAGCCTGTTATTCCCAGGAACTGGAGCAGATGCCCTTAAAGCTTTTTTGGGCCCAGTGAACAACCGTGGTGGTTCACGAACGATCTAAGCTTCCCCTCCCTTCTTCACTTCTAGGGAGAGGGAACAATCCAGCCCAAGCATTCACCACTGCACTAACCAGTGCATTTACTTTCCAAACCAGCAGGAAAGCACTTGTTAATTTACTCTTCAAAAAATGATTTATTCTGCAGAGCTGTCTACTTTAATTACTGTTTGAGCTTTCCAGAACCACAGGACTGGCTAATTATTTTCATTGCTTCCCTTTGGTTGCTTGTGCTGTATAGATCTGCTGTTTAATGAGTCACTCAAAGGCCAGAAGGAACACTGAATTCCTGAAGTACAGGGTGTCTAGACAAAAAGATGCACGAGCAAATATTTCCACTGTAAGCAATGAGATAGTGTTTGTTTGTGATAAACTGGTTCTGAATAATTTATTTCTAAGCTTGAGGTGAGGTATACAGTTTTTAGCACAGGGATGAGATGGGGGAAAAAGCAATGCAGTGATTGGGGCTGATATTTCAGCCATTCATTTAATTATTGTTATTTATAATGCTGAGAGCAGAGCCCTGCTGTGTCAGATACTGCAAGCATATAATAAGAGACAGTTACTGCAGTTTAGCTTCTATGCAGGTCAGTAATGGTAAAGCTAACATTTATTCTTTGGCAAAGATCATACACGTATGCACTATCCTCACATAAGTGTTGTTGGCATAGGGTTTTTTTTTATTGGCTCCAGTTTTTATTAAACGTTTACATTACAAGCTGCTGATTACCACTTTTCGTTACAAATACAGTCAACACAATTATCCACACAGGATTTATTTGGTTTGTGGCTTTACTGTATCACATATGGGGCAACCTGCCAGCTAGCTGTGTGTGCAGCCAGCCGTAGCGTAGGGGTTTTTATTTTAAACTTGGGTGTGATACGACACGAACGTGGCCGTGCGACGTACGGGGCCGGCCGAGGAGCAGAGCGAGGGTGGCTCTGCCGGGGCCACAGCTACGGGCGACCGACGGGCTCTTGGTGTGACAGCGGGCTCCTCGCCGTGCCGAGCTCTGGCAGCCGCCCTTGCCCAGCCTGCCCGCCGAGCCGGTGACTGCGCCTGCCGAGCCAGCTCACCCGGGATAGCACACAGGCTGCTGAATCGTTCCCATACCTCACAACCCTGGGAACACTTTATATAGATAAACTACAGAGACTGGCAGCATGAGAAGAAGAAATCAGCCGGAACTGGGTTGCTGCTAATAAATTCTGCTGGACATCAGAGACCCTGAGCTGTTGCTGCACAGTATTCTTCAGAGTTCCCTTGAACCTACAATTTCTACCTTTTTCTCCATTTCCCAGAATATTCCGACCATCTGTCCTCTCTGATAATGTAGGGTATGCTACAGGTCTGAATAGGAAAGAGTTTTTTTATTCTGTGGAAAATTTCCCTACTGCTTCTGTCTCATAGATTGCATTTTTTGAAAGGTTGACCAAAAATTATTTCTGTGTATCACAGAGTTAGGTTAGGGGGAAATGGCATCTTATATTGATACTGAGCACTTTCTTGATTGTATTTCTTTGAAAAAAGTCCTTGGAGCAGGTCACTGTTGGCACTGATTGAAGAAGTTTGACAAAATGGTGATGACATGGTTGGAGATAAAACGATGGTGTGTTTCATGGTTTTGGGTAGAAACAGAGGAGAGGAATTGAAATGTCAGGCCTGTGCATTGTATACAGGGCTGTGTATTTTGTGTAAGTACTATAGAAAAAGAGAAGTATTTGTGGGTACTGAGCCCTATACCGAGTGAGCAATATGTACTAAAAGAAAGATATGAATAAGAAAAATAGTTTTGTATCCTGCCATCATCCATGGATGTTTTCCCCCTCTTTGGTCTCAGGCCTTGTTTTCTGAAGTGTGTTTCTCCTCTGGTAGTTAAAACCATCTCTTTTATCATATGTCATGAAATGATAGCTCATTCTCTTGCCTCTAAGCTATCACACACACTTAGAAAGAAACTCATCAATATAAATGTTTGTGTCTATGTCTGATTGGTTTCTCATGTTTAAAAAGGAGGAAAA
Source organism: Haliaeetus leucocephalus (assembly GCF_000737465.1). NCBI lineage: Eukaryota > Metazoa > Chordata > Aves > Accipitriformes > Accipitridae > Haliaeetus > Haliaeetus leucocephalus. The sequence goes on along the minus strand of NW_010972820.1, from coordinate 6,134,731 downwards.
GGGAGATTGATTGCAGAGGCCATAAAAGTAATGATGCGTTTAATGAAAACATACATTTTATAGGCAAAACACGCTTAAAAATTACTTGAAGCTGCTGCATATGAGTTAATGAAATTAAATGACCTTCAAAATTTTGCTAATTTGACCTCGGGTTATCCCTTTGAGCCTTCAGCCAGTTTTGCATTTATTTGCACACATGGCATTTATTTTTGTGTATTTGGTCTATCTCGAGAACTCCTTTCAGCTCTCCCCATCAAATATTGTAGCTAGAGAGCTACACTGCAATGCTTACACAGGTGAAAACCAGGCTGCTGGCTGGCTGGCTGTCCCTGAAGGGGCAGTTACCCTTCCTTCCCCCAGTCCTTCACTTTATGGCATTGCCATAAATTTGTCTTGAGGAGATGGTGACCTCTAAATTGTCTGTTGCTAGCTACTTCTTTTCATACCAAAACTAAACTGTGACTGGGTCCAAACTGCAATGTGGCTGCATGTCTGAGTTTCCTATGGGAAATGACATCAGAAAGTCTGTATGTAGGTGAGTAAATAATATGGCATCATTCTACCTCCTGTTTAGCTGAACAACTTTTTGATTGAGATTACATCTGGTGTCAGGCTAGTCCATCTCTCTGAGGTGGTACTCATTCATGGAAAGGATTAGAGGAACATGAAGTGCAGACTATGGTCATACCCACATTGTATGTGCAGTTGTGGTGATAGCATCCGTCCCCATGACCAGTCTCGTGCCATGCAATACTGAAGGGCTCACGTCCACATTGGCCAAAACTATTCTTCTCTACAATGAATGGGTCATCTCAATGTTGCCTAGCTTTTGGACTCTGGTCATGCAGCCCTTTGGGCTTTAAGATGTTGTAGTAGTAAATATTAATCATAATTAATAATATTAATTATTAATTATTATAAACCAATAATTATTATTAGTGTTTTTGTTGTTGTTGTTTTCGGTTGTAGGTAAGTAGTGAGAAGGCTTCATTGCAGCAAGCCAGAATGGTGTTTCTGTAGTGTCATTTCCCAGACAGATGTTGTGCACCCTCAGCTGTGGTATAAGGAGAGGGGGGAAGTTTGTGACCAGGCTCAGACAGAGCTGGGAGGCAGCGTGAAGTGCAGTTGTGTGCCTACTGTATAGAAATGAGTCCCCAGAAAGACCTGTCTCCTGAACCTCATCTGGATTTCTTTGCCAAGGGAGCTGGAGCCCAAGGGCGAGGTAGCACATGCATGATACAAACGAGCGGGACCCAATCTTCCCGTGCTGGTACACGTGGCTGTGACTGCGTGCATCGGCTCTCGGGCGGGATGGATGTCATGCCAGGCGCGGCGCTGGGATGGATCACCTCCCTGCTGGAACGAAGGCTGTATCCCTGCTCTCTGCTTCACTGGCGCCCTACCCCCACGCATCCAAAGAGTTTCCTCATTCATTGATGCTTTAAAACGCTCATATGCATATTTGAAAAACAAATGAAACTTACAAGCAGCTGAAAACTTTCCAGATCAAGTTGTTTCATGCTTTTCATACAGATTTCCTGCATCAGTGTGATGCAGCATATTTCTAAGATGACTCTGGTAACTCCTCAGAGCTATATCCTTCTTTTCATGAGGAAGATAACATAAAATTTCTAGATAATTTTCTGTCAGCTACAGAATTGAACATTTGACCTTTAGTATCTTGTCTGAGTAGCTGGAAGGACATTAGAGACAAAAAATGCCTGCTGCTGTAAGAAGGGAGAAGTCTTGACCAAAGATTCAGTTAAAACATACCTCTCCCACCATCACTTCGGAAAGGTAAATTTGGCTATTTACAGATGCACATGAGGAAAGGCTACAGTTATCCTGAAACCTCGGCACAGCTGCAGGTACCTGGGAGCTGAGGTATCCTGCACTTTCCTCTGACCATGGCAACATCCCCAAATACCAGACAGATACCACAGTGTATTTGCTACAACGGGGGATCTGGCTGGGAACAGCAAAGAAACTGCTCGCTCAGTCACCCCTTTCACCTGCAAAGGATCTGGAATGGAAGATGGTGGCTGTATCGTTCACTTCTTTCTACCCTTTATGGCCTGATGTGGCAAAAAGTCTGTGTACAGCTCTGTGAGGCTCTGTACCCGGCTCTCTGGGAGGTACTGCCTCATCTCTAAGCTCCCAAATGGCAAAGAAGTATGGCATAAAAACCATGACAATCTGAATCCAGTCTGCTGGTCACATAGAAACCGCAAACAGGCAATTAAGGGAAAGCATGAGACCGAAGCACATGTCTGATAATCCTTCCTTAATGTATTTGCCTAGCTTCAGACAACCAGGCTGTCAGAAGACAAATTTAGTGCTGGGCTCTCTCTCTTTTTTTTTTTAAGGTGGAGAAAATGGAGTGGAAAACCTTGTCTCATTTCACCTGACTTTAATATCTTTGAGTAAAATGGAAAACAACTGTTTGGCAGTTTATTTGTCTGTTTCTGCCTCTCTCCAAGTTTTCTGTATGGGGGAAAATGCTAGACTGTTTCTCTAAAGTGGGAACAGTGATACTCATCCCCTTTTTAAGATGCATTGTGATCTACTGGGAGAGTGCTTTGCAGCAGATCAATACTGGTTTACATTACTCTAAAATTATAGTAAGATTTTTTTTTTTTGACAAGCCTCTTTTTTTTAAGACAAACCATTGCAAGAATTTATAGAGAGACAATAACATTTTAGGTGTGGTTATAAACCACATGAAAGTCTTTAGATTTCTACCACAAATCCCAGCTTACTGTTTATACTCAAGTCTCCTCTCTGCTGGTAAAGTAATTAAGACATAATTGTAGAGGTCGCTGCTGTGGCTGCAGCATGTTCCTTCATCTGCAGTTTGAGATGCATGGAGATGTCACCTGTCTTCTGGGAGCTTCGAGTATCACTTCTGAGCCCAAGGTCCCACCCATATTGGGGGAAGAAGCCAGTGGAAGTGATGTTGTTAAATTCAGTGCAGGATGAAGACTGGGCCCTTGTCATTTGCTATCCCACAGCTGCTCCCTACCAAATGGTTTTCTTTCATTTCACCACCTCTCCTTCATCCCCTCTGGATGCCTGTGCCCTCCCTGGCAATTTTGCTTGCCACCTTTGCGGCACTCGGGTCTGTCGAGTGCCTTAAGGTGAGCTGAGGGCTTCAAGATATTTACGATCAGTAAATTTCACTGTGCAAACAAGACCATAAATCCACAGCGCATGGGCAGGTTTGGCACATTTCAGAACAGAGCTGCTTTTGTTCCTGAGGTGCCTATTGAAAACTCAGCATGGACTCTCCGTTCTCTGGGCTCTTTCATCTTCTGAGAGTGAACTATGGACCCGGAGTATTTTATTCTGGCATCCACAGAATTTACAATGCCTGTTTTGAAGCAGTCTTCCTGATAAGATGTATTGAGAAAACAAGGAAATAAAAGTAGACAAGATACTTAGTTTAGGCATTTTTCTTCACAGGCTATGAGACCGATACATTTTCTGGCTCTCAGAATAGCACTATTATCCTTTTACGAAACTTTAGAACAGAAAGAGGCTGAGGTCCATCTAGGTCAATCCCCTCTAAATCTTCAGACATTATGTGATTATTTTTAAAATATGCAAAATGTAACAAATAGTTTCAAAAGTATTAGAAATTTACCAGAAAGCGTTAGAGAAGAGCTTTTGAGAACCTGTGCTTCAAATACACCTGTATCAGTCCTTGCTATCGGTTTCTTCTTTATGTTACTGGGTGCAGACAAGCTACTATGTAAAATGCTGGATAGTTATAGGCTAAAATTTGACCAAGAATCTACACAGTAAATTCCATGTTATTAGAGAATAGCCATGAGACACTCATTTCTGTCTCCTACACTACAATCTTCTTGTAACACTGCAAATTATATAGTAATTACAGATGGAATAACATAGTATCTTCAACCATTAGTACTCTGCAATTTGCAGTAGCAAATGACTGGCCATGTTCTACCCTAATGCCAGCTGGACTTCTGTGTCTAGGTCAAGTTGTGTATTAGCAGGAAAAGATGAGTTGTAATAATATGATCAAATACAGGAACTAGGAAGGATGTTAGGAAGGCTTTATGCTGTTTTGTGCATGTTTCAGTGTTTTCCCAGATTTGTTTCCCGATGTGCCTGCCGGGGGTATAACACAGCTATTGCCTTCACAGCCTCATCTCCAACAGGTCCCATGAAAACTGTACTTTTGTTATGGATGTCCACATGTTCCATTTTCCACAGTGCATGCTCACAGATTTTCTTTGGCTAACACATATAGTTAAGAATTTTCTATTTTCTTTTGATTTTTCTTTTCCTCTTTTTGATTACAGTTCCCATTTTCTTTTCTGTGCTTGCACCTACACCTTAGAAATTAGCCCCATGATTTCTTTGAGATTTATTCCATCTCCTGCAAAATACCTGGTGCTTCTTTTCAGACAACGCTGAGCAAGGGATGTCTTCAGAGGAGATTCTCTCCTGCCCCGCTCTTTCTTTGGTATATTTTACTTGCTCTTTAGTTCCTGGGCAGGCCGGTTCCAGCTATATGCCGCTATATCTTCAGTGTAAGGGGAGCTTCTAGACAGAGGATGGAGGCTGGCAAATGTAAATGCAGGACAAAGCTCCATTAACTTAGTGTTGATGCTGCACAGGGAGTAGGGAAAGGTAGAAAGCCTTCTTTTGACACCAGGTGTGCTCATGCAGAAAACACAATGAGCCTTCTGCTTCCTCTGAAGTGTTTGTTCCCAGCGTGCCGGCAGTTCCCCTCTGACCTCGGCTCCTCTCTGGTGCCTGCTGGGAACCTGCATGCACAGCCTGAAATGAGCCCTTGGAAAGGTGCAGGGCACTGTGTTTCTAGCAGGTGATGACACTGTCAGGCACACGGCAGGCTGGCTATGGGCACCCAGGTGCACAGCCACTGGTGGGGTGCAGAGGCTGGGACCCTTAGTGATGCTGCAGAGCCTGCGCTGTCGGAGCAGTACTGGCACGGTCTCTGTGCTACAGGTACAGACAGGATAGCTATCTCAAGCCAGTCAGCCTTGCATGTCTTCAGAATCTTGATAAGATGGAGGCCATTGGACAATTTTCCTTTTATTCTTTAATGTATGACAATTAGACTGATTTTTCCCATCATGTAGTACCTGCGTATAAGTCACTTCTGTCACGAATGTGTGGCATTTGGGCCTGAATATCTAAAAAGGAAGAAATCTGAGCCACTGCTTTCTATGATTACTTCACAGCTGCAGTCAGCCCTCTCTCTGAAGGACTATAAACTGCTAAGTACTGCTCACAAAGAACAAGGCGTAGAGAAAACACTGATGAAAGCACAGGTTATTAAGAAGCATTTAGATATATCTGATAAAATCTAGCTTTGCTTTGCATGCCAGCTACACACAATTAAACAGATTAAATTAGCCTGCACTGAGCTCTGGGCTGCCACACCAGGCTGCTTCTGATACCCAAGCTGCTTGTTTAAAGTTAGTTCAGAAATCTCTACAGCCTATTGTAGTTTTCAGTCTGCAGTGCATTCCCATAGACTGATAATATTGTCCCTGTGAATAAAACCACATGCAATCCCTGCTCTTCACTACAATAAGATTAGAAAGCACTTAAACTGTACACAGCAGAGCAAGCACGTGGTTAGCATCACCAGCTCGCCCAGCGAGGAGCTTCCCCTGTCTTCACAGCTTCCCTGAAGCCAGTCTGGTCATGGCTAGGAGGCAGTCAGGCTGAGATCCTACGCAAAATGTTTCTATGAAAACAAAGTAATGTTCCAAGATTTAAATTTCTGCGAGGCAGAGCTAAGCTCTGGTAATAGCAATCCCTCTGGGGGTTCTTACCGCCCGGGCTAAGTGCCCCGCCTGGGTCAGGCACCAGGCTGATGCACCAGTCCAGTCCCGGGTGCTCCGCAACCCCCCTGGTGTGAGCAGGCTCGAAATGGCCAAAGGCTGCTCCAGATGACTCAGTGATGTACCTTTTCAGAGCATGGAAACGTTGTCAAAGATCCCTTTCTGCAATGTGAGACCCAGCTGCTTTAATGTGCCTTCCAACACAGGCTCTTGATACCTTAGTTGCATCCTACTTTCTGTCTAATTTACAGTTTGAATTTTCGGAGGCTATGACAGTAAAGGCACATCATCACAGGCTTTTCAATGAACTGTCTGCATAAGACTCACTCTGTGCCGCTGGAAAGTATGGAGCAAGGCAAAAGCTGCAAAAAGTATGATGCACGTTCCTCTCTTTCACTCATCCAGAATGATCTTGGCCATTGTTAATGCCTGGCCAGCGACCCAGAGCTCTCAGACCTCCTACGCTCCCCCTTCAGCCTTCCTGGAGCCAAAAAAGTAAAGAGATCTGGTGTTTAAAGATGTGGACCAGAAACAGAGTTATGAAGCCTCTTGGTATGTGGCCAGGACTCATTTGAATAGGGCAGAATCAAAGTTGTATTTTCCTTTCACAACGTCTCTGCTATGTGTAAATGTATGTTATAAACACCTCCTCAATATTCTCAACCAAAACCAACAAAAAAAGAAAGGATGTCATTGAAAGGGCATCTAAAAATTAGCCTGCTGACTGATATGGATGTGTACAATTACTACGTGTATAGATACCCATTATTCTAGTCCCACAGTATCCCAAAGAGGAAAGAATGAGAGACTTGAGAAAGAGGCAAAACATGTATTTGCAAAACAAATTAATCTTTTTGGGCACCTTTGTGTTTGAGTGCTTTCTTTTCAATCTTTTTTAAAAGCACCCAGTTTGCAGAGAGCACCTATCCTCCCAGAATGATGGGTACCTGATGTGTCAGTGCCAGCTGAGCCTCTGTCATCACTCGTTATTTTGGGAAATGTAGGCTCCAAGCATTTACACTTCTTCAGATTGTCAATCATTTTCAAGGAGCTGGCGAAAGGTTTGCATTTGCATTGGTTGTACTTGTTTGAATGGTTTTCCCATTCCTACTATCACCCCTTTTCTCAGTGAGAAGTGGAATTTCTGGTGTGGTAATATCCAGCCACATAAAAATGAGAGCTTGATACATTTTAAGAGGGAGGGACTTTTAATCATTGATGAAGGTACAATATTCTGAGCAGGTCTTAAAACCACCAAAGGTCAGACACGGATTTCTCTCTTCCCCTTTTCCAACACCGGCTTTTTGTTGTTGTTGTTTTCTAATGCCTGTACAGCTGGATTTTTGATACTATGAGGTAGCTAAACTTCGTGGATGGAAGATACTGAAAAATAGCACCACTTAATGTTCTAACAGCTCTAAAGTGTTTCTAAACAATTTTTTTCCTGTGAAAATTTATGGTGTGCTCAGAACATGAGTTGGCAAATTTATGACATCATTTGGATGACAAACAGGAGAAAATAAAAGTATATGGTCTTTTTTTTTTTTTAGATGGATACAGTAGTCAAAGCATTTGGAGAAATACCTCACACTGAATGTTAACTGAATAATACCAGCTAGAAGCACAAACTCTGCTAGCATAAGGGTCATCTAGAAACTCCCGTTATCATAGAAGATGCTGAACAGCTAGTCTGAAAGAGAGATACTCCTCATGCTGATTTGAATTTACTAGAGAAATACAGACTTTGGATAAAATGCATTGTTACTGTCTTCTAATTTCAGCCTGTAGCAGCACCCTGCGTGTGTGTGTAAATATTGGTATCTGGGATAGATGTTAAGTATGCATTAATATTTGTTAATTCATACAGTTTTGTGGTATTATGTCTTGCAATTAGTTGAGACGTGTTTCAAGTCTAAATCAATCCCCAAACAAAAAATAATTGAGGGTACTTAAAAACTAGTTGGAAGTGGATGATCAGACTATTCAATTAATTAGGAAAAAATCAGAGATGATGGAGCATGTGTTGCAGAATCACAAATGACTGCACTGAATAAGCTCAAATCAACAGAAAGCTAATAAGAAATCACATAATTACCTATGATACATTCTTGAAAGACAAGAGGAGCACAAAGTATCTACTACTTCCAAAACAGAGGGAACTGAAACAGTGGAAGATACTTGAATATTTCAGTGTGCTTCCCCATCAGCAAGAAAGTACATCATCTACATGGGTGTATAGTCAAAGTAGAAAGTTTCATAAGACTATGCATATTTTTTAATTAAAAAAAAAAAAAGGATTCATTTTAATTCTTCTCTTGCACAAAAATCAAGCTGACCAAAGCTGATCCAAATGGAGAAGGTGCTTAAGTGCTTTTTGCATGTAGAGGTATATAAGGAGGATTGTAGTTCTGTCCAGACCAATGGCAAAACAGAAATTTTGTTGAATGCCAGAACTCAGCAGTTGTGAAGAAAATTAGAGCTTTACCAGTGGGATTAAAGTCCAGGGTCATCTGTATATAGAACAAAGGAAGGAGCTCAGTCTGAGAAAGAATAAATTGGCAAAGCTTTTAGGGAGTAAACAACGATCACCTGCATTTTAGCAAACTGTCTGCTCATAAAAAATCTCTCTCATTTTTATTTGGCTGGTTAACAGCAATACATCAAGAGGCAATAGCTCTAAGTCCCAAATACAAAATGCAGATCTAGCTCCTGTCTGAATGTCCTATCCAATACAACAGCAAGTGAGGAAATAAAATTCCCACTGAAGCACTGGGACAGCAAAGAGAAATGCACCTTCGCTTCACTACATTAGCAAAGGTGCACCCCATTGCCTGTAAAGATTCCTGCTGTGGTTAAGTATCTCTGTTTCCGAAAGCCCTAACAGAAACAATCTTTTGAAATCTGAAAAACATGACAGAGAGTAAAATTAATTATATACACATGTTATTTTTTTCCCTCACTGATCTCTAATAGACAATATTTTTGGAGCAGAAGAAAAATGTTTTTTGTTTCCATGGCAACAATATCCACTCTTCTCCTTTCTGTCACAAACCACGGTTTCTGAGCATATTTAGGAAAATTGAAATGTGAGTAACTCGGAATGATAAAGCCAAGTGCAGTAAATTTTCATCTAAATAAATATTTGTATTCAGTCTCGTATCCATTGGCTTTGAAAATTTTCAAGGTCAGGGTATTTATTTGCTGTGCTGATGGTGTTCCCATTAAACACTTAGTCCTGTTCACAATGAGAAGTCTATTTAAACGTGTCTTGAATGTTGCTGATGCTACCCTAAATTAATTGAAATAATTAAAGCGGGAAGCAGGACTGCATAGCATCTTTCAGAACGGCAAAGCATGCCGCTGTAGCATTTGAGGACTTAAGGCAACTGGTGTATACAGTATACGAGAACATATGCTGGAAGGGTCAAGTCTTCAATTTATAAGTGACTTGAGGGTGTCTCTCTTCTCTGGGCAATGCTAACTACGCTGTCAAAGTTCAGCAACAGTCTGCGCAGAAAACTGTTGAACTGATCTGCAAGGGCTCAGTATTCTTCTTTTCAATTCCTTCTCGGCTCAAACCTCTCGGCTACAGATTCAATCTCTTTCTTGTCTGTTGGACTTGTTACTCTCTGAATAATTTCTTTACATTCACTGGGCCAGACTTTCAAGTCTTTGCTCCAGAAATATTTATTTCTAGGTAATGAAAAGATTTTAACAAGAGAAACTGAGACCCACACCAGAATATACACTGTGGTAGAACTTGGCTGTATAAAGTTGTATATAGATGTCAGGCCTCAGCTTCAAAACAGAAATGAAGTGTTTTTATTGGAGTCATTTTGACCCAAAGCAAAATATGGTGTTTTGGTTTTTGATGGGAATACCCCCCACCCAGTGTTGTCAAATGTAAAATATCGCTTACAGGAAATGTTCACTGACCATATTTTCTCATTAAAAAAATGAAGACAAAAAATTTCTCGAGTACTTCTCTTTGTAACTCTGATAAAGTGGTTTGAAAAGGCAAACCGCAAACTGTTGAAAGGGCTAGAACTTCAGACACGAAAATGATGCTTCTGCTTTTGTTGCCCTCCTGCCTGCATAACGCCTTGAGTCTGGGGTGCATCGGGAGCACGGCGCGCACACCCTGCCCTCGCCTTGCTTCACGAGCAGCCTCGTTAGGGGTACGGCAGACTGATTAACTTGGCTATAGGTGCAAGGTGCCAAAGGAAACGCAGGTAGCTTTTGTGACTGTATCTGGCCGTGTTGGCTTTGTGCTGAAGCCTGGCAGTCCTGGAAGCATCAGTGAACCTGCTGCAGTAAACCGCTTAGGCAGATAGGTGGTGGCCGGTAATGGGAGAGACAAATTTTTCTCTCATCAGCCCTTTTCACCTAAGGTTTTTTTTTTCAGTTTACTTGTTCTGATATAACAGACATTTTAGTCATCAACTCCAGCACTGACTTCTAATTAACCACCATCTAAGAACATTACAACGCCTGCTCAGACAAGATAAAGGATCGTCTAAGTTGAAACAAGAAAACAAAACCGTGCTGTTCCCGGCAGCCCCTCGCACCAGCCAGCTTTTCACAGGCAGCTGCTCTGCATACTGAGAGGCCCGATCCGTCTCTAACGTTGGGCGTAAGGAAAAACGCTACAGTGCATCCATTCATCCTAACAAGGACTGTGATGTTTTTTGCATGCACAGCTCCTGATGTTGGGCTATTAATGCCTCTTTGAGAATAAACCTATGTCTAACTGTTGGCAGGATCAGGGTCCTTGATAGGGCTTGTCTTTATTACCACAAAAGCTGTGTTTTACCTCAGGGTACTATGTATTTCAGGCAGCCTGAGGTAAAAATACAAGTGAATGCAATGCAGAAGGTAACTTTGCACAAGGGTGCAGGTTTTGTCTCCGCTCTGTTTTTAGCTTAGAATACCTGATGCATGGTAGATACCCTGAGGTGAAAAGGGAAGTTTTGCTGGCAGGGAGTTTGAGGCCTCATCCCGTTTTTTTTTTTTTCAGAAAAATGGCGGAAGCACTGCTCGTTCTGCTTGCTGCAACTCTTTACATGTGCCAATTTTGTAATATTTTCTGTTTAGTACTGAAAATGAATCAGTGAGAAAAAAATACCAGGGGTGCAACATGATGGATGCAAAAACCTTACCACCGAGTTGAGGCACTGAATGAAGAATTACAGCTGGATTTTATCTCAAGGCATAAAACCCCCTGAAAAATGGGGGTTTGTAATGGAAAGGCTATTGCTGACACAACCTTAGCTTGAGCATTGCCAACGGTCACACTATCACTTTATATAGCAATTTAATGGCCAGCTTTTTGCCTTGCCAGTGGGAACACAGCCAGTTGAAGTGATTGGGTTTGCATGCTATAAAGCAGCTCAACCTTGGAATCTACTGGTGTAAAAGCACTCATTCTTCATTAGCCAAATTTGAAATAATGGCCTGAAAATAGAAGCATGTGACTTGCATGTTGTATTTACACTGGTGCTGGGTACATATAACTGTTACCTCACCTCCGGAGTTTAATGGACTTAATGAGCAGTTAAAGTGTTTTAGGCAGTCTTTAGGCAGTGATGGGCAACTGCAATGTCAAGAGATGCAACTGGCATTTCATACTTCTTAGTAACCCACGTGCAGCAGAGCCTGGTCCACAGGAGCTACTGCCTTTTATAGCTCAGGCAGTGCTCTTCAGCTTGCTCTATTTCACTGAGCCATCAGGTCTAAACAACCTGCTTCCTTTTGAGAAGCAGTAAATACAACAGTAATCAAATGGCATTTCTTTAGCTATTGATTTTCTCCCTGACCTAAAATCTCCAGAAGCTGGAATTTCAAGTCTATAGGCAGTTCAGCTGATTTCAAGAATAGTTTGCCCCTCGTGAAAAAAAAAACCAAAACCCAAAACCATTGGGACCATTGGCAAGTTTTTTTTTTGTGTAAAATGAAATATATTGGTATGATATCACATTATGAAATGATTAAAATTAAAAAAATGCTATGATTGTGTAAAGTGCCATAAATGTGTAGGTTACATAAAAATAAATAGAACACATATAACATGACTGGTTTTATACATATTTATATACAACAAGTGTTATATAATGAGCAAACCTAAGTACCCCAGTTTGTATTTGTTTTAGCAAAGAATTGTTATATTGGTAATTTTTTGAGATGGTCTAAAAGTCTGAACTTATTGAAAATATGATTTTCACTTGACTTCGTTCTTAATGAAAATCTCAGAGAAATGAACATGTTTTCAAATTTCAATTTAACTGTGTATTTCTATCTGAAAATGCTGTTCTGTTCCCAGGTATGGCACTGTACTTGGTAGGATACAACAGTCCAGGTATGGCACTGTCACTTGATAGGATACAACAATCCCTAGCCAGGATCCTTGAAAAAAAATGCATCACAGGGCGGGTGGGGGTCATCTGGGAGCTGTGATTGTTCTTTCTAGCGTTAATTGCTTTTAAAGACTTTGGAAATGTCTGGGATGACACCCGAGTGTTTTTAGCAGAGACATATGATGAGGTCTCTGTATGCCCAGGAATTAAGAAGTTTGAAATTGCCTGAAAAGGGGGTGGGCAGAAACAGACTTTTAAACCTCCTGTTGTGTTTAGGTACTGACTTAACCGAGGTCTTCATTTTTGGGAGGAAGTTGTTCTAGACATTTGATTTACAGGTGTTCATGGGCAGAGAGGTGCAAGCGGACAGCAGAAACTTAATCCTGCTGTGTATTGTGTGCTCTAACTGCATCGCTCGGGGATCCCCTGGTCCCACCCCTGCCAGCGTTGCAGTCTGAGGTGTGTGACTATGCATCGTTAAATGCTGGTAAGGATGCACATCCACCATGCACACCCACCCTGAGATGTCAGCACCAACTCATTTTTTCTTCTCTTTCATTTAGCAAGAATACCAGTGTGGATTAAGTTTGAAGAAAGTGAAAATAAGAATGAAAATAATACAAAACCAAATCTGTATTGATTTTTTTTTCCTGCCAAGCGTACACAAGTGGAGATTTAACGGTATTTATGCAAATGCAGCTTTTAAAGAAGCTTTTCTCTTAGTCTTAATTATGAAAATCCTCTTGGGTCTGTCAGTCCACAGTGAGCTATGTTGCTGTTTTTCATAACTGAGACAATTTGAATTATCTTGGAAATCTTGAGCTGCCTTCTGCTTGATGCAGAAGACTTTGCTGCAGCTCTGCTCAGGGTCAATTGTTCCTTAAACTTCTTTTAGACTCTATTCAACATGACAAGCAAATCAATCTTTTCAGTTCAGGAGCTGATGAAGCTCAACATTTTATAAAGTGTTGCCATGAGAGTATGAACTGAGTAGATGGCTTTCAGGCCTATTCAATGTCACTTTACACTGCTTTACTAGGATTTCTATAAATGCAGAACACTAGCCTATCTGAGTCTGTTAAACACAAATAACCAGACCAAGCTAAATAATAATCATAGACTCATAGAGTCCTTTAGGTTGGAATAGACCTTTAAGATCATCGAGTCCAACCATTAACTTTACACTGCCAAGTCCACCACTAAACCGTGTCCCTAAGTGCCACATCTACACCTCTTTTAAATACTTCCAGGTATGGTGACTCAACCACTTCCCTAGGCAGCCTGTTCCAATGCCTGACAACCCTTTCAGTGAATAAATTTTTCCTAATATCCANTCTAAACCTCCCCTGGTGCAACCTGAGGCCATTTCCTCTTGTCCTATTGCTTGTTACTTGGGAGAAGAGACCGACCACCACCTCACTCCAACCTCCTTGCAGGTAGTTGTAGAGAGCGATAAGGTCTCCCCTCAGCCTCCTTTTCTCCAGGCTGAACAACCCCAGTTCCCTCAGCCGCTCCTCAGAAGACTTGTCCTTCGTTGCCCTCCTCTGGACACGCTCCAGCTCCTCACTGTCTTTCCTGTAGTGAGGGGCCCAAAACCGAACACAGGACTCGAGGTGCAGCCTCACCAGTGCCCAGTACAGGGGGACGATTACTCCCCTAGTCCTGCTGGCCACACTATTTCTGATACAGGCCAGGATGATGTTGGCCTTCTTGGCCACCTGGGCACACTGCTGGCTCCTATTCAGCCGGCTGAGTAAGACATTCTTTTTATAATTGACATGGCTATGTGGCATACTTTTTCTGGCCTCTCTCTCTCATCTCTGTGTATACATATACATGCAGACATACTTTGCATTTAAGCACTATCAGGTGGCTATATATGTATAAATATAGATATACTACTGGGCATAACCAGATTTTATATAGTGAGTAGTTTTGAGTGAGATCACATGATCAATAATTATTTACAGTTAGATGACTGAAAACCATATTATTTTATTAGTTTTTTCCAAATAATAGCATCATATAGTGACAAATTTGTAACCTTGTCATAGTGTGTGACAATTCCTTCACACTAAAATCTCCATGCTTAGTGAAGCAATTTACGGTCATGTTTTGCCAAGAAGGTAACCGGGTTATTCCTTCAACACTGATCCCTGAGACGCTCGCTCTCCTGATAAAGTCATGACTGAAGATTTGCTTCAGAGGGGCTACATACTTTGCAGTGAGTGCTTGCTTAAACTTCAAGATGTAGGATGTGACGCAATCTCATGATAGCCTATTTGAGTGGGACTATGCAGAACAAGATATCAAAACCACTTCATAAATTTAGGTGTGTAGTTTTGGTGCATCCAACAAAGCAGAAAAATTAGGTTTTCTGAAAAGTAGACATTTTCAAGGCATCCCAAGTTGTGCACTGAAAGCACCCTGTATATCATTAGTTACTTACAAAAACCATAGTCTGAGGGTTTGCACATTTCTCTTTCTGTATGCAGTTGGCCAAACATTATGGTCAGCTGAGGACTGAGGATCTTTTGAGTGTACAATGAGAAGCACAGCGGAGCCCCTCTGCTCTGGAAGTGCTTCCTAGAAAAGATTTGTGCATTTGGAAAAGCTGTCCTAAACCTTCTGAACTTTATTTGAAGTTATTCTAGATTGAACCATGTGGTGGGGTTTGAGATGAACAGTGGTGTTCCTCAGGGGTCGGTATTGGGACCAGCGTAGTTTAACATCTTTTTTGGTGAAATGGACAGTGGGATCGAGTGCACCCTCAGCAACTTTGCTGATGACACCAAGCTGTGTGGTGCCGTCGACACGCTGGAGGGAAGGGATGCCATCCAGAGGGACCTTGAGAGGCTTGAGAGGTGGGCCTGTGTGAACCTCATGAAGTTCAACAAGGCCAGGTGCAAGGTCCTGCACATGGGTCAGGGCAATCCCAAGCACAAATACAGGGTGGAGGATGAGTGGATTGAGAGCAGCCCTGAGGAGAAGGACTTGGGGGTATTAGTGGATGAAAAACTGAATATGAGCCAGCAATGTGCGCTCACAGCCCAGAAAGCCAATTGCATCCTGGTCTGCATCAAAAGAAGTGTGGCTAGCAGGTCGAGGGAGGTGATTCTCCCCCTCTGCTCCATTCTGGTGAGACCCCACCTGGAGTACGGCGTTCAGCCCTAGTGCCCCCAAATAAGGAAGACATGGACCTGTTGGAATGAGTCCAGAGGAGGGCCTTGAAGATGATCAAAGGGCTGGAGCACCTCCCCTATGAGGACAGGCTGAGAGAGTTGGGGTTATTCAGCCTGGAGAAGAGAAGGCTCCGGGGAGACCTTATAGCAGCCTTCCAGTACCTAAAGGGGGCCTGCAGGAAAGATGGGGAGGGACTCTTTATCAGGGAGTGTAGTGATAGGATGAGGGGGTAATGATTTTAAACTGTGAGAGGGTAGATTTAGATGAGATGTAAGGAAGAAGTTCTTCCCTGTAAGGGTGATGAGGCACTGGAACAGGTTGCCCAGAGGCTGTGGATGCCCCATCCCTGGCAGTGTTCAAGGCCAGGTTGGATGGGGCTTTGGGCAACCTGGTTTAGTGGAAGGTGTCCCTGCCCATGGCAGGGGATGGCAGGAGCTAGATGATTTTTAAGTTCCCTTCCAACCCAAATCATTCTATGATTCTATGAAAACATGTCTATTTCCAAGGCTTCAAATGGGAAAAATAGTACTGTCAGGTCACTAAACTTTGTGACACAGGATAAGATAGAGAAGTTAATTCTTTCACAGGGTCTAGCAGACATCACACTTTTTTTATCTCTTTCTTGTGCACTGTGAGAAGGACAGAAAATAACACAGACAAAACTAAGCCAGTGACAATGATCTTGAGTGAACAGTGCAGTCCTGAATTTATAATGTTAAGGTTGCTGTTTAACAAATTCTCTCAGATACTGAACAGTGCAGATGATTAAAAACTGTTTCCTCTTACAATAAGTTATTGAAAAGGTGAAGGGATTGTAATACAATACTTGGCAGAAAGACTTTTGAATGCACTTAGCTGTAGTAGTTACATATTCTCAGATTGTCTTTATCCATATGCTTATAATCTTCTACAAATTTGTCAGACCCAATAGTTCAACTCCCAAAGATGCTTACACTCAGTATATCTTTAAATAGAGGTATATCTGAAAAGGACTTCAACCTAATGCTTTACAGAGAGGTCATCAGGAGGTTTCAGCTCAGTTTCTGTTATAAAATTCTGTTTTTATACTTTCATTAATTCCTGTAACATTCACCTTTACGACATAGTTTTCCACGCTTGAGAGAGTATTTGGATTCAGCAGAATCCTTTCAGCTGCCTTTGGGTTATAAAAGAATCCTATTTAAATATATGAAGTAAATCCTACTTTCTTGTCCAGATAGGAGGAAAGGGAAATGTTTCAAATCAAACCAAGTTTTAAACTTCAAATTGTTCAAGTACAATAGCTTATAATGAGCTGCTGAATCAATCTGAAAAGATTTAAGGAAGTGTTCACATCATCCAGTCTTAGGCAGCGGATATGATCAACCTATTACCCAAACTCTTCCTATTGTCAGGCTTTCCAGAGAGCTCTGATTTACATGGTCTGAATCACCTCTGGAAGAAACCTGTTCCTCTCTCCACTGGCTATTGGCAAGAACCTAGAGAGAATAGTTGTTTAAATTAGATGGCTAAAGCTGGGTGGTATCAATACCCTCTTTCATCACAGGGCAGACATATTGTCAATCTTTAAAAGTGTGCCCTAATAAGTGCATGAAGTAGAACTCGTCATCCTTTCCCAAGGTTTCACAGAGATCACCTAGCATGACAGAATGATGTGGAGGACACAGCTTACCATTTAGACCATACTGGATTCAATAATATATTGCGGCTTAAAAATGTTGTTCAGTTAGCTATTCTGATACATTTACAAAGTAAATATGTCTTCTTTATTCTTGAGGAGTGCTCATCAGAGCTGGGCTTGCCAGTGACGCTAAGGAGCTCAACTCTCCTCCCCTCATCATATCGCCTATCGTTGTACTGCTCACTTGACGTCCTATGGTGGAGGAATAGTTCTACAGCCTTCTCTTTATTTTGAGGGTTTCTGTAGCTTTGGTACCTTTTTTCTCCTTTTTTTTGCCATTAGACACTGCTCAGTGTTTCTCAGTCATTGAGTTGGAGTTATGTTTGTCACGGGTTGTTTAGTTTGTGGCAAACACATGGACATGCTGTTAAGAATTTGTCTGTTGGGCTCAATTTGAGCTGAAGAAACTTGAAAATCAACAAAAATGCAATACTGTTGCTTAGAAATAGCCTGTATAGCACTTGTAGGCAAGAATTAATACACCAAGTGTTTTCAGCCATGATTTCTATCATGAGGCAAGAAATCTGGATTGAATAAATTACTGGTTTTAGTCTTGCATTGTTGTTTAACTTTCAAATTATTTTCTTCAGAAATGCTTGATTGTTATTTGTTATTAACTACAGAGACATGTTGATTTGCAACTAAATGTAACCTACATATTAAACCTACACACTGCCGCTCCTTAATTTAATATTTTATCATTAAAATGTCAAATGACATTTCTTGTTTATTGTCTGACACTTTTACTTATTCTTTGTGTCAAACTGCCGTGGATGGAAATGGAAATTTTGTTAAATTGGAGTTCTATTTAATTGCAGAAAATGCATCTTTTAAAGCCTTTTATTAATGAAAAAAATACTTTAAATAGACTGGTGACATATTTTTAAATTAAAACATTTTGTAGTTTGAGCTAACTGATTTATTAATGAGAAAGTATTCATTGTAGCTAGTGAATTAAACAAGTTGCTTATGGTTACAATTTCCCCAAGGCTTTAAAATAATTACCTTTTAGTCTTTCACGGCTTGTTTTTGTTTGTAGATTGTATGAGGAAGATAAACTATCATCTTTTAATCCCACTCAGTTTTTATACCTTGAATGAATTAAATACTGTACAAAACTGCTAAACCAGAATGATGGGGGTGGGGGTGGAATCTTTCAGCACTTGAAAAAGTACTGCTAAAATAGCTTAACATTTCAGTCAGAGTTTTACAGATGATCTCTCTTGATGCTCCCCATCAGTTTGCTGGGTTTACCTATTGTAAAAACTTAGTTACAAAAATGTTCTACTTGCATGCTGTTTTTAACTAATTAAAAATGTTTTTCTGACATTGTAAGAGGACTAACCTTACTCATTATTGCAAATTAAAGTTTTGAAATCTTTATTTATTTTTTTTGAGCTATTTCAATCCTTTTATTTAAATAACATTCTCTTAGATTTTATTTCCTGAGTAGTACCTGAATGTGTCTAAAATCATAATAATTTCCTTTTGTTCTTTCTTCAGAGAGTATAGACCAAACCTGAATAACTTATAGGGTAGGTTTTGTGCTGAGGAGGTTTGAAAAGCAACTCAAAGAGACCAAAGAAATTTTGCTGTGATAGTCTAAGATACAAATGCAACTCCTCAAACACATGATTGAAATTGATTTAATGTGAAATCAATGGAATAGGGTTGATTCCTATTGAAATCAAGGAGACTACAGGAAAGAGTAACAATTAACTGCTTGAGCTAGGGTGCCAAATCTTGTGCAAATACATAGGTCCTAGCCGTACAAATAGAGAAACTGAGTGCTGTATTGGGAAAGAATGTTTATATGTATTTTTCCTTTTTGAATGCAGAAGTTTATACAGAAAATACACTTCTTTCGGATGAACTAAGACAAAAAAATAGAGTTTTGAATGTGGGTGTATCTGCAAAAAGCAAGGTAAGGTACTCAACAGTTCTTACAATTTGAGTGACTAAGTTCAGACTTTTTAATGATTACTCTCTGAATATAAAGAAAATGCTGTAAAGGTGTGTAAGTAGCTCCCCGGACTGGCTGGGGATAATGCCTCCTACAGTGTGTGTGTGGGCGTGCGCGCACGTGTGCATGTGTAAACCTGTCACAGGTAATTATCATCGTAACTCTTGCATCACAAGTGATTTTGAGGGAGGATGCAGAGCTAGTGTGCCACTAGATGTTGCTCTAAGACAGCGTCTAACTGAAGAAGAACTCTAATAAACATGCAGTCTCTAATATTTGCATCAATCACCACAATTCTCTTTAAAAATAATTCACAGATTAAATCTTAAGCTTTTGGAAAAAAAAAGGGGAAAAAAAAGCATTATGAACTGCCATTAAAACTTACAGTATCAGAACTACTGCTTTTCTGGGAACAGAGTATGAATAGGACTGCTATTTTATCAGAAACCTTTGGTTTTATAAGACTGTCTTATCTAATTCTTGAAGTGCTTTCTGTTAAGTAAAATCACATCCTTTAAAAAGCAGAGCATAAATTCCTTAAGTCTTTCTATTCCAAAATCTGAAGCTCATGCCTGCTTGAGGTCAGTGGTTAAATGAGTTTGCTGGTCTTGGCTGAAATACCATGGAGGCTTCATGGTATTTAGCTAACTTCGTCCTGGTTTATGGGCACTTAGAAATTAAATAGAAGAAATGCTAATTAGGTCAATATGGAAATAAATCTGCAGAGCTCTAAGAAGATGCTTGCACAGTGTCTACTGAAGCAGGTGTGGTTTTAGTCTAGGCTTGCAGTATTTCACTTGCAGAAACAAATAGATTAATAAAAGAGAAGGAAAAACCCTTGAAAAGTAGAGAATTTGCTCTTATGGGAATCAGTGAAGGCTGGGACCAAGGTCCTTAGTGAGATAATGCAGAATGGAAGGAGATATGTGTGTAGAAGATTTTTGCAGGATAACAGGCTAAAATGGCATCAGAGCAGATGACACAGCTAGATGGGGTGAATATTCAGTTTTGCTTTGACCCCACTGAACAGTTCCGTGTATGCTTAGCTTTGAGTAGTCACATTGTTTAGATTTTTCAAAATTTTCTCATTTATAGCTGATTCACCCAACTGAACAACATACGGATATGATAAACAACAGAGACAGGTTCTTTTTTTTGAGAAAAAGTTAGTAGCTTGCTGATTAAATATGAAGTGGGCATTGAGAGATCACTAACACTGTGAAATAGCTTTCTGACATTTTAAAAAACCAGCATGTACCCTTGTCTTTAGCTCTGTGGTGGGTCTTAAATGAGTAAAGTCTTTGCTGATCATTTTCTTTTTGCATTTGGAGGTGATATATTCTACCAGTTATGCTCTACAGGAAATGGTTGAAATAAGTTTTCATTAGTTCATTTATACTGTACTACTCTGCAAGATTGCAGCTTGACCTTATTACACCATCAGAATCTGTAAAAACTTTTTCTAAGCCAAGTGCTTACAAATATGTAGTTTTTAAAAGAATTTCAGTAAACCAGCATTAAAATACAGTTCTTTTCAAGGCCTTTTACAAACTGCTGTCCATGCATAGTAAAATATTTAAAAACTCTCCATACCTATTTTACAAGTTTTCAATCTATGGTATACAGAAATTCTGTATACTATATTAAGGTGTTAAAGCTACCTTCCACACATCTGCTTTTTATTTCTTTTCCTTATGACACAGGCAGTGGCACACACATGCGTGCACACACAGGACCATACACCGAGTTAGGAGCTAATAAAGATGTCAAGCACTGCGCTCCATTATGAGCTGTGACACCTAACACAAAGCACCCTGCCTACTCCTGATATTGTCATTTTCTGCAAGTGCTAGCTTCGCTTCTGTTTTTATTAGTTGATGCATCAACACCCAACACCCAGGAAGAGATTCAATAACGCCAATTAATTAGGCTGCCCTTTTAGGCAGCGAGGAAGCAGGCATACGGGATCTGTTTAGGGCCACAATCCCGTGCAGCTTACTTTATTCTGTAATTAGCATGCTTGGTTTTGGGGTGTTAACAGAGACAAAGAGGAATATCGAGGTTCTCAGTGCCTTGCAGGGCTTTTGTTTAGGTAATGCAGTGGAGCGGCAAGACACATGCCTCCTGAGAGCGCTACCAGCCACAAGCACAGTGCGCAAGAGGAGGGAGGCAAGGGCTGCCCGCGAACAAACCCAGCCGAGGGAGAGTCATGCCCCATTTTCCAGAGAAGCAGTAAAAACCACTAAGGACACTTCTCCACCTGCACAGCTATTACATATCAAAGACAATGTCTGCATTTCCAGTAGATATATAAAGCTACTGTGTCTGAGATTTATTTCTGACTGATAAAAATAGTTTTGTCTTCTTTTGGGCTGAGTGTGTTAGATGGCTTTCTTGTTTCTGGGATTCAGTAACAGTGTCATTCTTTATAGACATAATGTGCATGTTGCTGACATTGTTCCAATAAATAGATGGCCCAGGGCCACCTTTGGGGAATTCTCTAAACGGAAGAATCAGAAATGATCATCTCACACTGGGTGTTGAAGCACTCTGTTTGCATGCTGAGAGTGCTGAAGGAGGACAGAACAGTCCCCGTGCATGTATTTACACAACGGACTATTGCTGCTTTGAGTTGTCAGCCTGGTGGTTCATTAATGTTCACTCTTAAAAGCCTTCATTGCGTATTTACGTACCAGAGTTTGCATTGTAAAGGGCCTGTAAATGCGGACCGCGCGTGGGCAGGAGGTCAGTACCGTCTCAGCTTTACTGCAGGAGCAGGGATGCAGTTTTGCTTCCTTCATCGATTTTCCCCTCACAGCAGTAGGAGCAAAACTGGGACCCTGTTTGGTGGAAATGCTTTCTACCCTGAAATCTGAACGCAGCAGAAAGAGTATGTATTGCCACGTGTTATCTCTGCACCCCAGAAATATTGGAGAATTTTCCCCCTTCTTTCCTCCTTCCAAAAGAGAAGTGCTCCGGACAGCACGGAGGCATAGGATAGATGGGGGTGCCATGGGTTAGTCATATGGACGGTACTGTGAAATGACTTTCAAAAAATACCTTCCGATTTCCCCCTCCCCTCATTCCTTCTGCTGTTGCGCAGGGAGGGAAGGGGAAGCAGCATGGTTGGGTCTGCACAGCAAAGGCACAGTGGCCTGTCCTGGAGAATCTACCTCTCGTGGAGCCGCCAGCGTGGGGCCAGCGGGGCATGAGCCTCGTGTGCCCACAAGCGTCTCGAGAGCAGTAGCAGAGCGGGGCAGGTCGCGGGGGCGGCAGGAGCCTGCACTGCCCTCTGAAATGGTGCTCCTGTGGGGCTGGTGCGTGTCCTGCTCCGGCTCTGCCTGGGGTCACTGCCTCTGCGGGGCTGCAAGGGGTCTCGCCTTGTCTTGTCCTCTATAAAACGAGGAGATGGGGTGGGATAAAGACCCTTTAGCTATCTAGCAAATCTGCACTTCTGCGTAAGATCCAGGGCTTGGTGTGGTCCTGGAGGACAAATGGTGAGCTGGCGAGGGCGTAAGATGTTTGAAGGGCAGACAAAAAAACCTGCTCAGGTCCCCTGATTCTGCTGCTTCCGTGAGGTCTGGCTTGGATATGCCCTTCTGAAACCTACATCAGGAGTCAGCTGCCACACAGGGATGGGGCACAAGTAATAAATTATTTAAATTAAAATGGGATACCCTTTTGGCAACACCTAATTCTGGAGGTGTTTTTTAACAATACCAATGCTAGAAATTCAACTGCATAATTTATGGTAAGATTTTACTCTTATTTTTGTGTTTGACAAATGGCTTGGTGGCTTAAGCACAAAGCTGGATGGGACATTATGTGGTTCCTCTTCACTGCTCTGCCATCCCCAGTTTCTGTGTGGCCTTGGTGGGACAGGCTACTTCATAGGCACAGTAACACATCCATGGCACGTGCTGGTGAGACACAACTAAAGTTCTCTGAGGCTTGGCATGAATGGAACTAGAGGAGCACAGTCCTTTCTTTTACAGTATTTTAAAAACTAAATATTAGGACTTAGAAATTCACCCATCACTACTGGTTTGTATCATCTGTGAGAAGTTATTCTGTGCTGCAGGCACTTGTCAGTTATGAAGAAGGATAGGCCCACCACGTAAATAAAGTAAATCCATCTCATTTTACATGGATGGTCAAACAGCCATCTTATGATAACTCTCAATCACTGCCAAAGTGAATCAGCCTCAAACCATAGGAGAAAAAAGTAAGTTTCTCTTCAGTTTCTTTGGGTCTGCATTGCAGTGAAATCAGCTTGCAAATACGCTGCATTGTCGTATGCTGTAATCCACAGCTCCATTTATATTGACATGTGTGCTGTGTGCTGCTGTAATTCCTAACTACATTGGGAGTATCAAAGTTTCACTGCAGCCTTAGTCCTGACTTTACTGGCATTGTTGATTTTTATCACAGTTGCAATGCAGATTTAAAAAAAAAAAAAAAAAGCTTTATAGTTCATGCTGTCTTCAGTTTGTTCTTTATTGGTACTGGAAACCCCTTCAGTTTAAGGTAAAATAAAACAAAAATAGCAAAATAAATAACTTGGGGGCATTTGGAGGGGAATGAAAGCTGTTTCTTAGTCCAAACACCTTCATTGTTACAGAACTTTAAGCGTACAGCAGCCTCAAACAGCAAATATTATAACCAGTGTGAACAGTACCTCTAGGGCAGGGAGAACCTGTGAAAAGCACAACAGTGGATTAAAATAGAGGTGCAATAAATATGCATTTAGTTATTTATTACAAAATAAATTATGTATTGACACAAGAAGTTACACTGTAATTTTCTGTTTGAAATGTTACAGGAGTAAATGGCTTGCTTTCTAAAGGGCAGCACGGAGCGTTGGTCTTGTGTTTCTGTCATGACATTTAACTCATTAGCATGCAGGTGCACTCTCTGGGTTTCATGCAGTAACCGTCTCCTTTCACTGTGTTTACAGATAATCCAGCAAGTTTGCAGGCCAAATGGCTCTCCGAATGTGAGCCCACAAAGCACTGAATGAGACAGCACACTGCTCGGGGAGATTCCAGCACAGCTAGCCAGAAGGTAAGTCTCAACAGTGGCATTAAAACCAAAAAATGCCTTGAAATTGTTTGTAACTGACCACCACAATAATTAATTGTAGGTAAAGTTGCAGTCACTCATTTTTCTTCCCTTTCCTTAAAATCAACCCTCTTGTTTTTTAGCAACTGATCCATGGTTAATAGTGGTTAGCATGATGCATCCAAGCTCCCGGTTTACTAAACATAATGAATTATTCTGCTTCACGGGGAACCAACCACGCGATGGGTGTGTGAAATAGGAAATCCTTCAGAGAGAACTGCAGGCACAGCGGGGGCTCTCGCGACTCCGCTTTGGGACTGAGCAGCAGATGAAATACGACGGCGAGAGGGGGCCCTGGCTGCTGCAGCTCTGTGGAGCTGCCTTTTCCAGCGCTGTAACGGCTAGGAGAAGGGCCCGTAGCTTTGTCGCTGGGCTCAGGTCTGGGACTAGCACATAGCTCCCAGGCAGCTGAGAGGGATATCCCTGTGCCCCAGCTCTCCGTCAGCTGCATGGGTGACGTCCCTGTTTCATGTTCTTGTTGGAAGAGGTATCTTACCTAACACTCAGTCCTGCAAGGGCTGGGTGTTAAGCTAATTGTCTGGGCTCTTTCTATATTTATAGGAGGGGGGAGACATTCATCTCAAGTAAAAGAAGTGTCTAAGACAGCTGGGAAAAATGCCTCCTCTATGGAGCTGGCTTTCTCTCTTACTCTGAAGTGAGCCTACATAATTAGCTCAGGCTCCAAGCTGAATTTTTAAATGGGTGAAGTTAGGTGAGGCCATTCTACCTGCTGCCTCTGCCTCTTGTTAAAATTGTCAGCCCTTAAGCTGGGGACTGTCTTCTGCCACCATAGGCATTGCTGTTTGTCTGACACAGTAAAGTCATCATTGCAGATGGAGCCCCTACATGCAGCTGTAATATGAAGAATTGATAAAAAGACTCTTAGAGCTGCTGACTGATGTTCAGTACCTGACAACGTCACCTTATGCCCATATAAACAGGTGGGTGATGGAAAGCCTCTGGATCTTAACCTAGCACAGGTTATGCAGCCAGGCTCAGACACAAAATCATGCTTTGGCAGCTTAACAAGCTGCTGCATGCCTACTGAGCAGTTCTTAATATCCCTGTGCTGATCTCATCCTCATCGTTTTATATATGCTCATGTGAAAGGCGTGCGCACAAATGGATGCCTCAGACTGATGCACAGTAACTTGTTAAGCCACTGTTATCATGTGCCTCAGCCCACAGACAACCCCCATACTAGGTCTTTTTTTACTTGAGTTTCATGCTGACACTGGGGATTTATCAAAATCTGCTGTGCAGCTATAAAGATTTTTGCTAAATATGCAACAAACACCAATGTGTAAGATATAGGAAATGGAGCAGAATGGCTATTAGGAAAAAGTTTAGCATCTGTTTGGTGAGTTTTCATGCATGATTTGGTAGGTAAAGGTTATCAGAAAAGTCAATACAAGTGTGCTCGGAAAACATAACATCAGTTAAACCTCTTGACGGGTGCATTACAAAGCAGCAGAAGATCATTCAAAGCTGACCAGCAAAATTCTGTTGCTCCTGAAGGCAGAAATGCCTTGTCATACTCCTGGGCTGCTTTATGGACCTGCTGGCTTGCTAAGCTGAAAGCCATTGCTCTGCTCCCAGATGGCAGGAATTGCATTTGGAAAGGCATGCAGTGTCTCTCATCTCTGCAATGTGCCAGTTTGGCACTCTTTGAAAGCAGGTGAATGAACATTGCTTTAAAATAGGATTTTTATGCTTGTAAAAGATGCCAGCTTGAGACTAATGGAAACTCAAGTCCTTTGCTTACCTGTGGAATTTGCACAGCGTGGGTGCTGGCAATGCTCACAGCACCCACATGGATATTTCTCAACTCTCATTAGATGAAAGCCAGAACAGCAAGTACCTCAGGGTACATTTCTATTCTCCTCAGCATGGATATTGCAAAGATGTTAATGCTCTTGTCTCATGAGAAAATGCTGGGCGTTCACAAAAGAGGAACAAGGGCCCCGTGCCGTGCAACCACAGCAGCCTGCTGGCTGCCTGCTCGCTGGGCATCCCAGGGTCCCCATGCTTGGGTTCCAGCACAGTTGCTCCAGATGCTCCACTCTGCATGAGGAGGCCACAGTGTTCTCCCCTTCCCTTATGCTCCCATGTCCTGTTGCCAACCCCCTTCCTTGTTCACAGACGTAGCATCCTACAGCCCACCGTCCTCGGTCTCCAAGCCAGAGCAGATCAGACTCAGCCCCGCAGGGCTCCTGCCTGTGAGAGTTTTGAGTTTTCGGATTACCTCTTGAGGCAAATGTGGTAGTTAGGAACAGGAGAAACTTGCAGGCTGTGTCAGGTTGAGAGATGTAAATGTGCTGTGCCTTGCGCAAGAAAAACGCACATCCATTTGAAACAATAAAACAGCCCACAGGTATGCGCAGCTCTGGATACCTCCCATCTCTTTCTGACCTTCATTCGCAACTGAGAAGACTCTTCCCTCCATGTAGTGCAGTATGTTTCTTGTTTCTGCTCCTGGCCTTTTCTTGTTTTAATACAGCCAGGGAGGTACTCCTACCTTAGATGAGCATCACAACCCTTTGTCAAGCAAGTGTCTAATTAGGTCTGCCAAACTGTTAGAACATCACAGCAGATGATTTGTTCCTCAATGTTTTGAACAGCAGAGCTGAAAACCTGGTTTACTTGAGTTGTCCCCTTCCCAGGGATGCTCCATTTAAAGAGGTTCTGTTCCTTCTGCTCCTGTTCCTTCTGTGCCACCTGAAACCTTCTCTTCTCCACTTTCTTACTGCTCTTATCTGAGTGTGAAAGCAAAACACCGAGAAGGTGGCAATCACTCCCCACATTCACACGAGGATTCATAAATGGCACTCAAAGAGATTCTCCCAAACATCGCAGCTGTAGTGCAGGCCATTAAGCTCTCAGCAAAAAGATTTGTGTTCCTCCAATTTCAATCCCTTGACAGGTCCAACTGACATATGTAAAAGTTTTTAATTACTTATTTAGAAATCTTTATAAACTGGTGGGATTACTGAGCAGAAACCCAGCACAGCAAAGGCCATAAGGTCTGCCCAGGAAGGAAAATCTTTATAAATAAGCATGCACTGAAAGAAAGAGCAAAACAACCACTACCTCAAGCTATGAATCAATGTGTTCCTGAGAGGTTAAGGCCCTGAATCAGTAAAGTCTTTAAGAATATCCCTAACTTTAAGTGACCCCATTGACTTCAGTTATATATGTATCAGTAGCTTTGTCAGTTGGGACCTTCGTTTATGAGCTGAAATAAATTCTTTTTTTTTTTAATTCATTTTTAGAGTCTGGAATTGTGGCTTCTATTCAGTTTGCAAACACAGTGCCTAGAAAAGTGTAAAATCTAAGTAGAGAAAGCAAGGGTGGGATTAAGTTTGTAATACTACCACCACACTTGTGTGTGGGAAACAGGCTTAAGGACCCAATGGTTTATTTAGGGCCACACAAGCAGTATAAGGCAAAGCCAGGAAAGAGATCCCATTCTTCCAGGTCTTGCTCTCTATATTTTAATCCTCTGGTATATATCCTATAGAATTCCAACCCTCCTATCTCCTCCTTTAGACCTTCTGCTAACACCTGAGTAAGTGGAAGGGACAGCAAAGTTAGAGTTAGCTAATACTTCACCTACTGTGGATCAGGCAATGTATCTTCTTCCTGCCCCAACATTTATTTAGAAACTTGAATATGACGTGCTTGTGAAATATGTATTTTTGCATAATAGTCTTCAAATTTCAAAGAAAAAGTGAAATATTATTTTTTCGGCTTATTCATTTGGATAACTGTACCTGATACAGTGTTTCTAACCAAGCGCATTAGCCAGTCTATTGCAGCTCATTTCATAGCACGGGAATGCAAACAATAAGAAGCAGACCGCCAAACCTTGAGTAATTAAATATAAGTAGAGCAGTCATAATAAAGAGAAAGAGAACACTGGGTAAGTTTTCTGAAAAGGAAAAAGTACAATTACTTCAGCCGAAGGGCAGCAATAACACAGACACTGACAAAATGCAGGGATTTTATGTGCTTATTGACTCAGCCATTCACAAAAAAAGTCATTGTCTTAGCAAATGCCACATTACATGATAGTAATCAAGCTACTGTACTGTACCTTTGAGGTAGAAAGCACCTTCTACTGAAAATCAAAGGCACCTTTCTGAATAGTTAAGAGAAGAGCTTTATGGTTCTGTGACGATATGGCCACATATTTTTTTTTGCTTTTCTAACATTTAGAGCCACTTTTTTCTCCCTATTGTTATGAAACATTTTGGGGTGTTTCTACTGGCTTTTGGCAAAGTAGCTGCAGAGTTAGTATGGAAACTTTTAGCATGCCTAGCTGAGGCACATTTGACCACCTCAGCTCTGAATGATAAGCTTGCAATGTGAAATGAATGAAAAAGGTAAAAGTAAGCTTATCTGTAAATCCTAACGCTCCTTTTTCCATCCATCCTTACTGTTAGCAAAGCATCTGTGGGACTAATGATAGACAACCTCCATTTTAAGACCAAAGGGATTACCAGGCTGTGGAAGAAGAAGCTGAAGAATGCTTAGAGGGTGTCAAAATTGTACCACTTGTGGATGATGACCACAGCATTGGCTAGAGGAGCAGGGAGAGACAGGACGTCTTTACGAGAAGCAGCCCTATGACTGTCCTGGGAAGTCATAGGTAACCAGTTCTGTTCCCAGAATACAGATGTCACAGTCATGGCAAGATAGCCTTGCTTGGTATGGAGTGTATTAGCCTTATCAAGCTCTCCCCCTCTGCCCCACCCCTAACTTTTACTTTTTTATTTTTTGGGGACAGGTGAATATTGGAATAGTTTAACTGAGGAGGAGACACTTTCAATCTCTGCTTATAAGGACTGTCTCAGTTTCCTTGCTATCCAGGTCACTGCTAGGCTGGGGAATCTGGAAATGCCAACCAAATTCAGAATATTAATGTCACTTGAAGGATTGATATTACTTCACTCCTTTTGTATTGGTGTCTTTGTCCTAATGACTATAATAATCTCCATCTTAACGAGACTAGGAAAAAAACCCTCTGAAAACTGAGGAAGAAGAAGCCCGTGTCTCCAGATGCAAAAGGATGATGTATCAATCTATAACAGGAATGTAAATTGCAGGCATCTGAGACTGGCTGTTTCAGCATTAGTATGTCTGTGATGGATTTTAAATCTATTCCTAAAAATCTATTTCAAAAAAAGCCTTATATACACCAGTTTACCCAAGACTGTGGGGCATAAGAAAATAATGTTATCTTGGCTCTGTAATTTCCATTACAAATCAGCTGCAAATATTTAAGGAGCTTTATTTGCTGATGTACATTTCTTTCCCAGTTGATATGATATGACAGCATGAAAACAATTTCTAAGCTCTTTGGGACAGCCAGTGTGATTAAACTTCCTGACTGTGGCTGTACTGTATGTTATGTGAATGTAATTTTTGTGGGTGTATTTCATTTTGGATGCGGTGGTACTAATTAGCCTCTAGTATCATGTTTATCTTTTTCATCAAAAAATGTCACTCTGTTCACAAGGCTTTTTAAGGTGAAGAGGAGGCAGGAAACAGGTTCTTTTTCTATGTCAAATTTAACATCTACTGTATCTATGGATAACAGGTTCTGAGGTGAACTGCTGAGTGTGTCACAGTAAGCCCGGCAGAGTTAAGTGTGGAAAGTCAGTCTGAGCATATGCTGTAATGGATTTGACCTCGAAGAGCGCTACAAAGAGAAATTGCAGATAACCACCTGAACTGACTTCAGAAGCCTGTAGCCCTGACTCCCAGGACACAAAGAGAAAAGAGAAGGACTAAGTAGGTGGAGTGAAGAATCAGAAATACAATGTTGAATAAGTGCTTAATATTTGAAGTGTTGACAGTCAAAGAAAACGCAGAAGAGCAGTAGATTTCCCTACTTGATTCCAACCATATTAGGAAAGCAAAACTCCTTAAAAGACAGTTTTGTAAAAGTAAGATATATATTCAGTAGAAGGTGAGATGTGAAAGTAATGTTGGAACAATAAAGACTTGGAGCTGGGAAGATCTTAAGCACCTTTCCATGGCAAGCAATTACTGATTAAGAATACTAAGGAGAAAGGAGAAACTATTCGCATGGAGAATGAGAGTTGTATTCTACCCAGCAGGACCAAGTTCGAGGCTCCGGCCTTAATGGCAGCAATGCTGGATCTGACAGGGCTCTGCCATGGATACCTCAAAAGGTCATCAAATGGTGAAACATATGGGCTATTAGAACAGCCATTTTTGGATCATGTTTTTCTAGGGTGGAGTGGTGTACATTTTTGAGCGTTCCAAATTCAGAGGCTGTAATTAAAATAACTGTTCTTATTCACTAGTTTCTGGCAGACAAAGAGTGAGAAGGGATGGTCTTAAGCACAAGAGGTGTAGGTATGCAGAAATGAAAGCTGAGGGTGAAAGCAAAACTATCTGATTTATGCAACAACATAAAAGGGCAAATAATTGGAATGGGTATGATTCCATCAGTTTGACTTTCCTAAAGTTACCTTGATAGTGCAAAAAATCACTGCGCTGTAGACCTTGTGGTCTAAAATGAGAGGATAAGACAGAGGACAGACAAGAAAATGGAGGCTAAGAGAATCAAAAGAACTTCTGTGCTTGTAGTCCCAGAAAACATTGGGGCAGAAGTGGGAATAGAGCCCAGCTAGTATTATATCCACTGCTTGTTTTAAAGGATGGGCTTTCCACTTGGTTATTCTTCATATTACATTTATTAGCAAAAGTAGGGATTAGAAGGAGCTTTGAGGATCGTCTAGGACTGGGGACTGCTGTGAGCAAGGTCTACTTGTTTTCTGTCTATTGTGTGTAAAAAAAGAGGCAGAGGAAGAAGAGAGAATGTGTGCACATGTTCACTGCTACATCTGCTCTACAAAACCCCGAGCCAGAGTCAAAATAAGCCTTTAAAGAGAATATAGACAGCAGTGTATTTAGTTTTGATTTATTAAAATAGTTTTCAGACTGCAGTCTTATTTGTCCTGTGAGAACTGCACTCTCTCATAATGGGAGCATTGAATTTTCATGTGAAACATTTTAGAGAGCATATTTTTTTCCACCTACAAGAGTGTGACAAGAATTTGTTCTTGTATGATGATGTGCAAGTTATTATAGCTGCTATGCTAAACATGTATTTATGATCACTGCTGGCACTGCTGCTGTGTATTTTGTTTATGTTGTTACAAACCTACTTGTGACACATTATAAAAAATACATTCTTTTGTGGTAGTCTCACACTAAGGCAGAATAAATCATGCCTCCTACCTCTGCTCCAGGTTTTCTGATATTGCCACTTTGCTTTTCCTTACCCTGGAGAAGAGAGTGCCTGTGTGATTCTCAGTCCCATACCAGATGATGTCGAAGGCCTCATGAAAGGGCAAAAATAGATGCCTTAATACAGCTGTCAGAGAGGCAAGCCCCAAAACACAGTATGAAGCAGCTACTGTCCTTCAGTCAGAATAACCTGCTTTCATAAAATGCTAGTTTGGGAACAGTCTAGACATGCTTTAAGCATGTGAGAACAACACAATAAGTAATTTCAAAGAGGGAAAATAAAACAAAAATAGAAACAAATCTTCCAAAATGAACAAGAGCTAGCCAGATCCAGTACAAGACAAGAAAGACTCAAGTCTTTTATTTTCCCTGCTCTTTCATATTAGCATGGACAAAAGACATGACTACTATCTCTGTGTGCCTTTATCACAGACACGTCTTTGTGATACTTTAAAAAAAATAAATGAAAGCACTGTCAAATAATTGCAACACAATTTTAAAAGCTCAAGATTTCGTATTCTTGAATTAAAGTTGTTTCTTTTCACTTTCCAAACCAGCATTTTTCATTCTTGGTTAATTAGCAGCATTCTAAGAGTGTTTTTGATAGAGTATCATCATCTGCATTGTATGCGAATGTTCTTCATAGCCTTCCTTCTATTTGCCTGCCCATGTTCCCACTGACATCAGTGGTGCAAGACCAAACCTTATTGTCTCATGTTTAAAGGATATGGGTTTATCAATGCCTGTAGAAAAAAATGCAACTTTTTTTTTTTTTTTTTTGTGACTGGGGTTTATGCAGATGTGTGTTTGCAAGACTGGTGTCTCAGTGTTTAATTTGCTTTTATATAATACGAAAATTTTATGTGAAAACAGTTCCAAACTTAATGTATTTTGGATATTTTATTGACTTCCCCAATAGCTGATATTGCTGGGAATGAATCCAAAACAACTATTACTGAAGCCTGAGAAAGCAATGATGGGAACTTTAGTGGATATCATAGTAAAGCCAACATTTACTATCTGTTATCACAGGTGTTTTTAAGCCTTTCTCTTAACCCAGAAAATAAATTACACCCATATGTTATGTACCACTGGGCTACAATTTTTGGTTGATGCTGAACTTTCAATGGCATATATGTACTGACTCTTCAGAAAACAGCTGGTTATGAGGCATTTTGTTTAATTATGCTTTGTTGTTTTGACTCTCCTGTAGTGTTTATCATCCTGAGGAACATAGCTGAAGATATAGGTCAATGACCCCTTTATACATTATAGTCTGACACACTGCTCCATGGGGCATTAGCTACCCACATGGAAATTTTATTCATTACTTCTTTTGTGTCGCAATTCTGAATCACTTCTTTATAAGGCTACAGGAGTAAAAGACTAAGGTCAGCAAAATTTTGTTTGGTCAAATCCTTTTAGATAATTCCTTCCAGTATAATAAAAGGGTACTTTTCATGCCTTGCAGCATGTCAGAATGCAGTAAAGAGAAACTAAGGGGAAGAAAGGAGCACAAGCAAACCACAGAGCAGGAGAACAGCTGAACGTTCTCAAATTTCTTTTGACACTTCATGGTGACAGTAAACCCTGTGCTAAATATGTTTGTGCTGGTCTGCTGTGAAAATTCACTGTTCGATAGCTTCCGGAGTTTCTCATCTCTTACCTACGGTGTGCATACCTACACCTCTGACCATTGGGCTCCCTTGCAGAGCGTGGATGAGTACTGAGTGGCTCAAAGACGTTTAAAGGATTTTGTAAACTCTGTTTCCAAGGTGTGCCTCTACTTTTAATCTCCTCATGACAGGAAATTGTCCGTTCATCATGCCATTTGTAAGAGGCAAAGTTACTGGACTCTGTGAATCAGCAAATGAGGGAACAAATTCCTGAGACTAACAATAACTGTGGGGTCATAAAAATAAATAACACTGCATAACATGCTTTATTTGGACAAATATGATTACATTGTAATTTGAAGTAGCAACATTTGGCAATATGGTAACTATTCTTTTTTCTTAGGTCATATGATGGCTGGATCACAGCTGGGCCCAAGGACTGGAGGTCAAAGACACAGAGGTGGAAATGAAGCACAAGGTCATTTAATTTACTATCCTTGATTTTGCCTAGCTGCTTTTTTGGCTAGTCTCATTTTAACACTGTTGGAGATCTCCACTGATTATTTCCTTTGGAAAGTATTCACAGCTTAATGTTAATTCCAAGATAATGTACATTTTAAAGGGAATAGAATAGGTTAAATGGAAGTGCTATCACAGCATTCTCCTATTAGATCTCTGCTAACAGGACCACATGGTGAAGATTACTGTAAATTAATTGTTTGGTTATGCAATCCTTGGTTCCTGTGTTTATAGTCTAAAGAACGAATCAGTGCTTCTGTATATTCATATTCTAATTACACTTAGGACATAGTGATACAACAGAGTGCAGTGATATAGTCACAAAGGCTATCTTTAGCTTAGGGAGGTTCGAAAACCTCCAGAGAGCTCAGAGCATTAGCTGAACCTGTCACTCTCCGTATTTTTTTAGATTAAAGCTGAAATCTAGAAAAGCCCCTTTAAGGCATGCATGACTCTGAATACTGGCACTACTTGGTTTTGCTAATTCTTAGTTTAAAAGATAAACAAAGCAGGTTTTCTGTCCAATCTAGGAATATAAATCTGTCAAGACATACCAATAAAGACTGAGTCATGGAGAAAGCAGTCTGAGCAAACGCTGAAGCTGTCTGAAAGCACTGGGGTAACTTCAGAGTTGCAATACCTCATCCCCCTGCAAACTCCATTTGCCTGCAGATGCCCTATCGTGTCTCTTGGATATGCATGGAACTGTGAAATTCAGTGTTCCAGCATGATGTTGGTTAGTTTTAGCTTTGGGCTCAGCCTCAGTTTACTGCTGATGAATCAGAGGTTCACTTTGCTGAAGCATCCAAAAAAGAAAGTTGCTTGCTGAAGCTGCACTAAATTGCCATCCAACTCCCACTGAAGTAAAAGTTCTGGTTAGTTCCCCATGGCTCACTTAGCCATGCAAAAGCTGGGTGGGAAGGATTTTTTCCTTTTGGAAATGGATTGTGGAAAAGAAGCCAACTGGATTCCCAGGTTGGTCTCCTGGGGCCTCAGCAGGCTGGTACTCAGGGCTGTGGGCAGCCCTACCTTTCTACCAGCTTCAGCAAGGCGAGCAACACAGCACTTCTGCCTCCATGTAGCCCTGCTGTTCTGCGTCTCCTGCTCATTCCAAACAAATGAAAGCCACACATGTTTTATTTCAGATTTTTGGCATGCAGACAAAGTGCAAGGAGAGGGGGATAATTAGACTTCAGGGTGGTACCTCCCTCTAGCATCATAAATCAAAGTTATTTAACACTGAATACAATAGCACGTCAATAAAAATGCTTGGAAATAGAATTACAATAACCAAACTTGTTTTCATAAGTTGTTTACCATAAGTGAAATAAAGTACAGAAAGAAATGGAAAATGTGGTAACTGTGCACTGAATGCATCTGTCTTGTTTTCAGATCTCTTTCAGAGTTACCCAGAAGAGGTCTTCTACTGTACTTCCTCTTGACATGGCTGTGGACCATTTATCTCAAAGCTCATACTACTTTTTTCTGGATTTTTTTCCCCTTCTCTCTCTTGGCTGAACCTTTCTGCTAGACTATTGAAACTTGGCAATATAAAAACTTGAGATGATGAAGCTGACTTTTCCTCCCCTAGCCCTTTGGCAATTTAAAAATGTGAACAAAATTTTTGATTATTTACCGTGTGTATAAATCGAACCTGTGACTGACCGCATTTGAACTGCAGCATGGTGGAGGGGTTTTCCTATCAATCAGCTGTAGGGAGCCTGGAGTCAGTGCAATGAAGTCTGCTGAGGGTGGGTATCAGTATCTTTCCTAGCCGTAATCTCTGCACAGCTCTTATAATGACTGATACACCTTTCTTATCCAAAACCATCAGAGAATGCTTTCAGCCATTTATGTGCAAGTCAGCAGTGGCAGTCACATGCGAGTGGATACCATCATTTTTTACTCATGTAATGTTCCAGCAAAGCAGTTCTTTGTGCTGTATCATCCTTATGACAGGAAGGGTCTAGTTCTGAGAAGCACCAGGTCATGGGATGGATGAGTATTGGCTCCCAGAGAAAGGCTGAATTACTAAAGACATTTTCTGCAGCTCTCTAGGTTTTCCGCAAAGTTGCATTTTTTTTTTTTCCTAGATTATTCCAGTGATAGTGTATTTAATTCTTTTCTGGGGAAATTTCTTTGGGGGAAGGACAGATCTTGGCATCTGGCCTGGAAACTACAAAATTTTTTGAGTGTTCATATTTGTAAGGACATTTTTTTTTTACTTTTCTCTGGAGAACTGTTGAACTGAACAACACTTAATACTGAAAATGAATAATCATAGTACACGGTAACTTTCTTCCCCTGTGTCTGTCCTATAAAACTGTTCAAAAGGGGAATTCTTAGCATTAGCAGTAGACTTTGCATTCTTATCCTAGACAAATTTCGTTGAAGTCAGTAGAGTTCTAGTTGCATAAATAACATACAGTATGTGTGTAGGAACTTTTCCTTCAAAATAAGTGAGTTACATTTCAGAGTCTCAGGCTCAAATACAGTTATTTAGAAACTAAATCTATTACATATATATATTCTGGCATATCAGGATAAGAATTTTACCCTTTGTTGCCTTTCATCCAGGGAAAAAGAGGGCTGGGAAATTGCTTGAAAAAATGTGACATAAGAAGCAGAGAAAATGGGCTTAGTGGAGATGATGGTGTAAAACCCGGGAGGCATATCCTTGAGTCATGCTGTGCCAAAATTAGATTTTAAAATTGTTTCTGTCATCTTATGAAAGCCCAGAACACTTTGTTCTGAATATCCTAAAGCTCTTATAACTTCTGTTCAAAAAAAAGTTGGCTGTCCTCATCCTTGTTCCTCCAGACGTTCCTACATGTTGATATAATTTTGACACATTTCATTTGAATGAATAAATGTCCTTTTTCCTCACCTGACAAAAGAGAGGCTTCTAAGTCTGGGAGCAGTTACCAGGGCCAATTGAAAAGTGTTACAAAATGCATTGGAACTGTATGAAAAAGTTGCTATGTGTTCAGCCGGACTGATTTCTCCATCTGGTGCTGCCAATTAATTTGGTGAATTTAACCTTTTAAAATGTCATTCTTTGCCCCCTCTTAAGGATAACTAACTAATGCATTTTTCCGTCTCCTGACTTCTTTAAAGCTACTGCCCTTTCCCTGGCTGTAGGAACTTCTCAGGATGATTGTGAAAAGGAAAAAATATATTGCAAAAGCAGCTTCCCTCCTGGGAAGTGAATGATAATTTTGCCCCACTTAAAGT
Organism: Haliaeetus leucocephalus; assembly: GCF_000737465.1. Taxonomy (NCBI): domain Eukaryota; kingdom Metazoa; phylum Chordata; class Aves; order Accipitriformes; family Accipitridae; genus Haliaeetus; species Haliaeetus leucocephalus. The sequence continues at coordinate 6,097,934 of NW_010972820.1, read as the reverse complement.
CATTGTAATGTAATTAATTTAGTGCTTTTAATCACCTCAAAATATGAAAATGCAAAGCACTGAAAATAGAATTATTCAAATGCCCATTTAAAACTGCCTAATGTCTGTCCATGGCACGGAAGTCCTGCTGGTATCTTGTTTTAATGAATATTATGAATTCCTTTCCAGTTTAGAAAAAAAATAATCTATCTTGCTGATGTATCTCTAGACCCTGTATTTTTCACAGTTATGAATCTTGTATTATGTTAGGCGTGTATAGTTCTTTCTTTTTTCCAGAGACATTTCACTCTTAACTGTGATGACCATTAGTATTTCATTCAGAGAACTATGAAAAATGACAATACTAAATGTTTTACAAATAGGCTTTTATTCATCCTATTTGCCATAATGCAGAATGACATGATTAGTAATGATTTTTAAGTAGCTTCTAAGAAGGTGTCATGTATCAGTTTTGTCATGAACTAGTTGTTATGGTAATGATAGCATATCAATTATTCCTTGGAAGGTTGCATTAGATCAATTATATAATTAATTTGTCTTGTTTTTTTACTTATTTGTTTCTCCAGTAATTGCAAAAATATCGGTGTTACCATATGCAGTTAGTACTTAATTTTTCTGATCTATTTGCACAGATTATTTTGCAAACAATATTCTATGAAGTATTTTTATGCTTTTTTCTTATGAAAATAGGATCATTTTACTCGGTTCCTAAGAATATTTTTTTCTATTTTTTAATAATTTGTTTACATCTTGATGTTTTCTTTAAAAGCCCAAGTTTATCAGTTACAGAGTTTTTCTATGGCACAGTAAAGCATGTCTGAACTGAAGGTATTTGTAGACGGAAATTTGAGATCCATGGCAAGGTCCATATGTCTCCAGTTTCAAGTGCAGTCTTTAACCATCAGGTGTCAGGTTGCTTTTCTGCCCCTGTTGCCCACTCAGTGTTTCCTGGACAGTGTTCTAAGTTGAAGGAGGAAAGGAGACACGTCCAGTATTTAAACCCATGATTTGCTTCATACTTTGCTACAAAGTCCCCCTCTGTCCAACTTTTCTATGCTCAGAGCACTGCCACCACCTGAATTTAGATCCACCCAGGCTTGGCTGTGTTGAAGAGTAAATGTTCTCCACAATTCCTCATACTTTTTCTACACCAGTCTTAAACAAAGATAGATCTGAATCTTTCTGAAAGGGTGCATAACTGAGTTATTTGTATACACATAGGGCAACTATGTCTATATAAATTATTCCAAGACAAATCCTGTCCTGAATTTTCTCCCCACAGCAGAACACAGCTGCTCAGTTTTCTGAAGATGGCATGATTTAATTAAAACTTTATTTATTTTGACTTCTGTAAAATACTGAAAATGCTTGTAGAAAGTTTGATTTAGGAAATACGCAACCTCTATAGGAGTATTTGTGTTCAGAACAACTGGTTTCCCCTGAGGTTTAAGCAACAATAATTTGGACAAACCTACCTGCTAAGTGATAATTCTGTTAAGTTTGTATGTCACTTATTATCTCTCAAGACAGATAATTATAACGATGCAGCAGGTAATGGAATAGTTATTGAAAGGTAACGTTGTACTTGTTCAGTGGTGAACATTACTAGGAAAAAGCAAATAGCTTCCAGCTAAGAAAATCCCAATGCACCTTTGTAAGACAGAAGGGTAAACAAATTTTAAGCATCGTAGATCCAGTCTCCAATATGCTGCAAGCCTTGTTTTACTACCAGAGTAAAACGTGACTGTGGACACCAAAAAGTGACATTATCTTGTGAACCAGGGTTGTTGCCAACAAATATGTGTACACTCTTATATTTGTGGAGACCTGAGCTCACTCTCACACCCAAATGTGTCTGCCAGGCCCAGTAATCATGTGCAAACATACACCCACAAACAGATTAAGGCCAACTCCACGTTAAGGCATGGGGCAGCCAAGCGTGCTCAGCCCATCAGCACAGCTCTCGGCTCCTGCTCAGTCTGGGCACAGCAGATCTGGCAGAGGTGGCCGTCCCGCATCTCGAGCCACCCGTAGACATTTAAAGCACTTAATGCATGCTTTGAGCCATAGCTACAACTGAGCCCATGAGTTGAATGAAAAATGTGCAGGTCACAGAGTTTCTTGTGCTTTAACTTGCTTTTAACCTTAATCAGCCAAAAAGACCAAGTGGTTTTTAAAGGATACAGGTGTTTCTGGGAAGCAAAGGGGGAGGTTATACTACCCAGTCCTTCAGGCATTGGGTCTAGAAGAAACTTAAATTCCCCAATTGGTAAACTGGCAGATATCAGTCTGGGCTAAAACTTAACATTCTATCTCTGAAGTCCTTTAAAAATAAGTATAATAAGAAGTTTAATACAATGAGCAGTTGAGACTGCTTGTTTCTTACATTAATCACTGGCTATGATTTTGCAAGAAAAGAGATGGTAGTGGGGACCTACACTGTACCTGCATGTGTAATTGTGGCTGTTACCCAGGTGAGTGTACCCTTGTCTGCCTTTTACCATGTGGGAGCCATGTCACCTCACACAGGTGGAAGTGATAGCTGAAACACAAAGCCTTAGAGAAAAGATCAGAAATGAAGTTACCTTCGTTGCAGTGTTTATAAGGTTCTTCAAAATAATAAATGACAGAATACAATGACAGACTTCAGTAAGTGGTGTCCTCAGCCAGTCCAAATTTGATAATTACTGGTGTCATGGTACTCTCTCTGAACTCTGTTGTAAGAAGGTTTAAAGATTATCAGCTTTGGTCTGACAATGGTTTGTGCCTATTCAGTTGCCCTTATCTCAATGTCATTCCTAATATGACATTATTTAAAAAATGTAAAGTTGTGAGAAATTTTCATGGATGTTGCTTTGCATTAGTAGTTTCTTCAGTATTGGTGCCGTATGTTTAATACTAAATATTTGGCACCTTTACATGATTTCTCATCAGGGCACTACTAGAAAGTGAATGCCACTAGCTCCTTTTTGAAGATGGAAAATTGAGGGTCGAGAGGAATAATGTATCTTATGAGGATTCAGTAGTAGACCTCAAAATAGGAGCTGGGGTTCTCAGCTTCTAACTCAGCATCTGAACCAGTATATGCTGCCATGATTTAGCATAGCTTGAAAGTGGTACTGATGTAACAATTACATATCTTTCTGAAGGAAAGCACAATGTATAGGCAAATGTATTGTCAAAAGAGTACAAAAAGAAATACTTTATGATTGTATCATGGTGTGGTGTGTTAACCCTGACTAGCTACCAGGTACTTCCCAGGCTGCTCTATCACTCCCCCTTCTCAGTAGGACAGGGGGAGAAAACACAATGAAAAAAAGCTTGTGGGTTGAGGTAAGCACAGGGAGACCATTCACCAATTACTGTTATGGGCAAAAGAGATTTGATTTGGGGAAATTAATTTAATTTATTGCCAATTAATAGCAGAGTAGGACAGTGAGAAATAAAAACTAAACAAAAACCACCTTAGCCCTACCCCCCCCTTCTTTCTGGGCTCAACTTCACTCCCAACTCTTCTACCTTCTCCCCCCGAGCAGCACAGGGGACAGGGAATGGGAGTTGTGGTCAGTCCATAACACTTTGTGTCTGGTGCTCCTTCCTCCTCACACTCTTCCCCTGCTCCAGCATAGGGTCCCTCACACAGGAGACAGTCCTTCATGAACTTCTCCTTCCCTTGAGCTGCAGTTCTTCAAGAACTGCTCCATCACGGGCTGTTTCTCTCATGTTTTCTTTCTCTTGTCTCACAGCTGCTGCACAGCTTTTTTTTTTACCCTTTTTTAAATATCTTCACAGAGGTGCCACAAACGCCCCTGATGGACTCAGGTCTGGCCGGTGGCGTTTCCATCTTGGAGCTGGCTAAAACTGGCTCTGCCCAACAGAGAGGCAGCTCGTGGTGTCTTATCAACAGAATCCATCCCTGCAGTCTCTCTGCTACCAAAACCTTGCCAGGTAAACCCAATACACATAGCAAAGAAACATGTGACCTCCATTGGTGTGCTTTGCTTTTATTTTATTTTGTTCTGTGTAGAAAAATTGTCACCACCTTCAAGAAGGCTATGTGGTCAAGACCATCTTCTTCACTTTAAAAATACTTTTGAAACATAAATGGAACAAAAAGTGAGTAAATTGCAGATGCACTTGTGGTTCTTGACAGTGCTGTACAAAAACAGCTACAAAACTTTTCTTTGCAGGTTGGAAAAAATTCTTTTTCCCCTCTCTCTTAGCAATGGCTGAGGTATTAAAGCTCAAAGTATGTTTGCCTCCAGGCAGTGAATAAACTGAAAAGATCCATCCCAAAGTTGAGAAAATTCTTTAGAAATTCACAGTCATCAAGAGTGTGTGGAAAAATTTTTTGCAGTCTTGAGGACAGCAGTTAGTTGCTCTAAGATATCACTGTAGGCCTACTCCAGAGGAGAGTATATCTGACAGCTCACCCTGGGTGAAAAATCAGGAATTGTGATGTGGACACAAGTCAAAATTTCCCCATTACTGCTTTTTTTACCAATTAAAAAGTACCATTCCATCCCTCAGGCAGCACCAGCCAGCAAGCATAAGACTGGAACCCAGAACCTCTTTGCTACTTCTTCAGTAAGCAGCAGAGTAGCTCCACAGAGACCTGGCACTGAAATGATAAGGAGTTTCACTTCTCTAAGCAAGTTTGTAAGTACAGACATCGAGAACTAACCACGGAACAAGAGGAAAATACATCGTAGTTCAGTATTTGTCTTATCTGACTACGGTAATCAAATGTGAAATTTTGGTCTTTTGCATAAAAAGTTTTACAGATTGCTGTGCTGACAACACTTAAACCTATTGCTTGCTTTTATCATATTTTTTGGCAATATTTTTCTCCAATAAACAGAAGAACATTCTATCTTGGTTTTGCATTTGCTGACAATTTAATTTCCTCATATATTTTCTTGCTGTACAAGAGTTTATTAGGATTTGGAATAGTTTCTTTGTCAAAGATTGTTCTAGTCAAGTGTTGATGTGTAGAAATAGCTTCTCAAATTAAAAAAAAAAAAGAAAAAAAAGGATGTTTGCCGTCTTTTATAAAACAAATTTCAATCTCCGTTGTCTCAACTAAAGGAAGAACCAGGTCTCATCCAGGTGACAAATGAGTCTGATGTGTTTCCTACTATCCGCATGAAAAGGGATGCTAAGAAAAAATCAAAATTAAATCCATCAGCTGCACACAAATAGTTTCCACTTTAGATTTCAGAGATATTGGCTTGGGGGATTTGCAAGAGGATATGCAATCAGCTGTCCTCTTGAGCCACTTTCGGCAGTAAATGTTAGCACCACAGTGTTTGCTTGGTTTCTTGAGCTACTAAGTTAACCCCTTGAGAGCCAAAAGAGCTGAAGATCCCCATCCCACAGGAATCTTAAGTTCAATTTTGGAATATTATAATTTATCCTAGAATAATTATGACTGCCAAATGCAGCACACAGGTTTTTTTTTAGATCTTTCATTGGTCATGAGTTATTGACAGATTTTTGCTGTTCTTTGAAGACTGCTTGAGGGCAATGAGACAGTATGTTGACGGAATCTCAAAAAAAGCCCTGTTCTTCTTCTGACCTCCCCAAACTCATTTATCACTAGATGCTTAGAGCTGTGAATATTTTATGATAAAATAGATTTTTATATCAATTTCCTCATTTTACTTCTCACCTCATCCCATGTTAACCTACTGGAGTTTCTTCTACCATCCTCTGAAAATACTTGTATTGGCTGCTCTCAGAAGTGTGCCTCTAGAGTAGGTTTGGTTTGGTGAAATTCCTATGTTTTTGTCTTGTGCCTCATAAAAGTTGTTCTTTTGCATTCATCACTTTTTAGTTGGATAAAAAAAGTGAAATCCTGTTACTTTAAAATAATGTTGGTTAGATCTAACAGCAGTCACTTAGAAACAAAGGCATTTCAAGCAAACCAACAAGGACAAGCCAGCTAAAGGTTTCTCAGCAATATAGACAAAATTAGGTTTTGCAATGTAGCTGTCGAACTACTGTACACCTGAGGTCAGTCATGGTGGCTTTCAATACCTGGCTATGCTTTTGCTGGTCTTGTAGATGTGCTGGTGCTGGGGGTTGGCTGTGAAAATTGTAGAGCCTGAAGGCACTGTCTCCTGCAGCAGCATGGAAAGACATTGCCAGAAATTCCAGAAATTGTGCAACCTCACAAGTTATGTTCTGCTTTAATATTGGTTGGTAACTAAGAGGGCTCATACTCTGCAGAGAGGGCAAAGATAGTCTGAAAATGCACTAGGGACAAGAAATACAGATGCAGATGGGGCTGTCCTCCACAGGATGGTCCTCAGAGCAGTTAAGCAGAGCCGGGTAATAGGTCATCTATCGTACATTATGGGAATATGGGAAGTTTTGAACCACCCATCAAATGCCAGCTCTGGGGAATGCCTTAAAGAGAATGTAGAGAAGGGAGAAAAATATGATTAACCTGAAGTAAAAATTTACAGGGTTTTCTATCATTGCAAACAAGTTCATTTAGGCTGAAAGAAAACAATATTTTCCATGAGGAGCTAACTTAACTTCTTTCTCAAACAGTCATAAAGAAGTCAGAGATGGGAAATTTATACAAGCTCTGAAATATCTGAAATTTCAGCTGGGACAGTGAAGATGCAGGTTCAGATTTCCTACAGCATATTCAGATTGAAGACTGGAACTCAAGCCTCCTATGAGGTAACTAAAAATATTTTTTATAGTATCTTTGTTACATTTTCCTCTAGCCTCTGAATTATATTGCTAAGTTTTATACAAAACAAAAGCCTGGAGGCTATTCCCTCAAAACTCAATCTTTTTAAATAAAAAACTTGAGCCATCTTTAAAGGTTTGTTACATATATTTTAACCTGAAATCTATGAATTAAGTACTCTTTTCTTCTTTGAATTGCTGTAAATACTTTCTGTGCTTTTCTAGGTCCTAGGCATGTGCCAGTAAGTGGATTGTAAACAGCTGTAGTACTAAATATATTAAGACAAACCCAATCAAGACAAAATATCCTCAAGGAGCACCTACACACAAAATGTCACATCCATTGCTCTGGATCAAGTGGGCTTGCCTACGTTTCTTTTACAGATGAACTAATTTCTTGCTGTTAAAGCCAATGCCAGATACTTCTACTTGCTCATGAAATGTAATTCTTCTTTTCCTCCGCCCTTCTAAGTAAACAGAGCTTTCAGTATGAGCACTGTAACTTCCTTTTAAATAAAATTTCTGAAAGTTTTGCCAGTAAACAATTTAGAAATCAGGAAGACTCTTCGAATGTTTTCTACAGCATGAAGAAACTACACAGCTGAAGATTTCCAAGATAAGGCAATAAAGATGATTTCCCTCCTATCCACTCTTTCACATAAGAAAGCAAAAAAGATCACAGTCCATTTTGTTAGATCTTGGACAGGTTGGCCTGGCAGCTGTCACATATACCCGACACTTGGTAGCTTTCGGGTAATTTCAAGGGTTGTTTTTTCACTCCATTTGGAACCATTTTGGCCATCTGCTAACTTAGTGGGGGCGAAGAGTAGTGGGATTTTTTTTAACTAATTCCCAAAGTATGAACACCTATCCCTATTCTCTTTAAATAGACAAATAATTTAAGTTTTTTAGTACTCAGGACTTCAGAGCAGAGCTGAAACTTCCAAGGCATCTTATTTAAAACTTTGTTGGCTTCCTGGTCCTGGCGATATTGATGCTAATTTCTCAGTGGCTGTTGCAGCTTTTCTGCTTCTAGACTATTTTGGCCCAAGGTCATGTTAAGGGGGAAAAAAAAAAGAGTGAACAAGTTATTAATCTGAAGGTTTTGTTTGTAACAACATTTGAACTGCTTCTGTGTATTTAAAATTTTCAGAGAAAGCTTGTGTTGGTTCTTAGTCTAAATAGGTTAATTATTCTTAAAAGATTCCTAGTCTAGCCTTTGTCTTAGTATTATGTTTTAGTGAATTAACTCAAGATTTTATTAGTGCTCTGAGACAAAGCAGAACATTGTAGCAAATATTGCAGAGAGTTATATGTTCAGGTCTTTAATGTGCATTTTAGTGACAGAATTTTTTCCATTTGTGTTTTTAGTATTAATTTAGTTTTTCTGTGTACAGTTTATGCTTCAAATCTTTCCATTTATCTTTCCAGTTCCTCCACATGCTGATTGCACTGATTCTCAGTGGTTCTTCCAGGACATGTTGGCTATTCCCTTGGTAACACATTGTTTAATCCTTGACTAGTCTTGCTGCACTAAATCTAGGAGACTTTAGAGCCATGAATCTGAATGCTGATGTAAGACCCAGACAGTTCCATTTATATTAGGAGTGTGCACATTGCTAATGTTGGCTTTTTCTGTCTAGGCTGGGGCAGTTTGCACGTTACTCGTTCAGCTTCACAAATAAGCTTTAACAGACTGGAAAGTAATAGGGCACACTATTTGTGACTGACTGTTGGGGATATCACAGTGGTGAAATTGGACTGACTGTGAGAGGTATGGTCTAGTTGTTGAAGCTGAAGATAGAGGTGGAGAGATCTGATTTTTTTTTTTTTTTTTTTTTTCCATACACTTATGGTACATCCTTAGTGAAAAGAGATGTTGTGAAGTTTAATTAAAAATATTCTTATATTTCCCCTTAAAATGCTCTACTAGTGAAGTATTCAAAAGGGAAAAGTGTGTAAGTATGACAGTTTGTAACATCCTTGCTGTAAGTTCTTTAGTGGCTCTCCAGAAAAGAAAGATTTCTAATCTGCCAATTCTAATCAATAATATGTATATATTACAGTGTCTTGGTTGTCTTATCTGAAGTCTCAGTAGATTTTTATTCTTACTTTTTCTCTGATGAGTTATTGACTTTTCAGTCCCAATTGCATCTAGTAAATGTTTGATACTAAAGCAGCACAAGCAACATTTCATTTTAAAAAAGCTTACATGGCTCTAATTTTTTAAAACCTAAATATTCCTGCAATCATTTTTTTTTTGTATGCAATTTGTGGCAACAAGTTGCTATATGAAACATTATCAAAACCTATCCTGAGCTTTGCTGCCTTGTTTTGTTAACCAGCTTTGCTCCATATCTGTCATTGTTACATGGAGATTGACATCAGAGTTAGATTGATCCCTTAAACAATTAACTAGCAGCTAGGTTCTTCCTTCTAAATGGAATATATCAGGCCACCAAGATAGTTCCAAGTGTTGATCAAAAAGTCATTGATTTATTCACCAAAACAATAACGTCATGCAAGAGTAATTTTTGCTAGCTGTCTTCTCTATAATGACTTACTAGACAAAACAGAATGTGTTTGATTTAATGGCATTCTGAAGGCCAGATGTATTCTCCTGTCCCTGTATGAAAAACAATGCAGTTACTCTTGAATAGACATTCTCCACTTGGGAGGGCAGCTCGTAATGCCACCCTTCCTTTGAGATTCAATGACTGGCTGGCTTTTGAAAGGGAATGCATCTGGCAAGACCCACCCTAAGACACTGTGCCCACTCTTTTGGCCAGGCTTGCACAGACTTCTCCTTTCAGGACACTGGAGTGTTGTACCTCTGTCACTGGAGCAATTCCACAACTCTGAGATAAGGAATAAGAGCTAAAGTTTTAACACAGAACAGAAGCTCTACAAATTTAAATAGATACAGCTATTTCTAGTAGATCTAGTTGGACAGAAATCTCTCTGCATGCTCTTTATAATTCCTGGAGGACATGTGCTTCTAGTATTGATGGAAAGAAGTACTCACTAGTGTCCACTGTACAATGTATCTCTAAGTATTCTGTAAGTAGCTTATATAAATACTTGATTAAGTTATGCTCATCCTTAATAATCAGTGATTTGAGAACAGCCTGGAATGTTCTCTTATCTGTTGAATTATAATTAAGACTTATTTTAAAATAATTGCATGTATCATCACTTATCTGGGTGTTAGATCTTGCTGATATGAATTTTAGATGCTTCAGTATTACCATGTGAAAGGCTGCTTCCAGACCTACAGTCATGTCTGTTTAAATAAAAAATCAACATATATTTATCAGAGATAAGAATTCTAAATTTACCTAAAAATCATAGAAAAGCTTAGGTTGAAAAGAACTTCTGGAGCTCATCTAATGTGTCCTCAGTGTAAGGAAATATCAGTGCAAACATACAGTATCCTCTGCACTGAGTAAGGAAAGTTGCTTTTTTTCTCTCAAACTGTAGACCTAGGTTTTTCTATCCTTCGGCAGCTGGTCAGAAGGTCAAAAAGTTTTGATATGCATTTGAGCTTTTGAATAAATATATTTGTGACTCTTGCATGACTTCAATTTCTATGAACGGTCATGCAGCCAATTTGCCTGCAATGAACATTCATCGAAAACATATGTCAGTCTCCAATCCTAATTTTCTGCATATGAATATTTGAAGTGGAGACAAGATACAAAGCCCATTGTAATCACCCAGAAAGACACCCACTGACTTCAGTAGACTTTCTTTTATTGGTTTCAGGAAATATTAACTTAATTCTGCAGTCAGGGAAGAGAAGGTTGTGGGTTTTTGTTTTTTTTTTTTTAAATCTGGCTAATCATAACTGTTTCAGAAATGTATAACATTCTCTGAAAGTAATTTGATATTTTATTGAACTCAGAGTCCAAAGAAGAAAACCAGTGAAGTAAGAATTTTCTTAATACTTCACTGGCAGACCAGACCAACATCCTCAGCTATAATTTCATTTAGAATGATTTATGTATGCAGAGGCTCGAAACCTGTTTTCTAGAGCCACAATGGTCTTTTCTTCCTAATAAATATTATAAAGTTCTTAGACTTTTTCTTTTGCATTAATGGTTTTTAATTGCAGATAATTTCTAAGAGTAGAGCTGCTTTCATTTCCTTGCCTTTTTCTGATTCTTCTTCAAATATGCTCAGATAATGTTATTGTACTAATTCTCACTGAAATTAAGAGTCTGCACTGTGAGCGATACAGATCTCTTCAATAAGACATTGAGAATAATAGCCCACTGTCAACTGTTGGCAGGAAAATAACTGGAATCCGCTGTCCTCCAAAATGGTGGTTCCAGTCAGTCACCTGGACTAATCATTACAGCTCTCCTTCCAGTACTGCCGCTTCCAGCTGCAGAGCGTGAGCTCTCCGCACTATCCTCTCGTGTGGACCAGGTGATGGGGCAAAGCTCTTTCAGCTGGTAGCTTTGTACACTTACCTATTCTCTGCAAAAGTGAGAAATTAATTTCTTAAACATTGAGGGGAAACAGTGGTCAGTTTGAACTGTTTTTCAATACTTATTAAATTAACTGATGATCTACTTCTAGGTTAGTTTTGATGCTGGGGTAGGAACAGACTAGGAGTGTGTAAAACTTTATATACAAACAGCAATTAATTGTCATAAAATAAAGAAGCTGTGACCAATGCTGACTCTTTTCCCTGCAATGCTTCCTTTTTATTTAGTACAATAGATACTTCCCAGCTCTCTTGCCAGGTGTAAAATTGCTATGCCCATCATTTTCCATGTGGGATTAAATAATTTTCCTTCAAAGACTCATCAATGTACGTAGAAATTTGATGGCAAACTAGACAGATATGAAATGAATGTCCTCAGAACTCACTGGAATTTTTTTTTCTTCTTCCTTTCCTTCATAACTGAGTAGAAAAAAGAGTCCTGGAAAATGAATATTGTTAGAAGTTTTCTACAAAAGGCAGGAAATGGTTTGGGTTTCCAGTTAGTACATGACTGAATATATTTTTCATGAAAAGACTATTTTTTTTCATGACAAATAATTATAGAAAATGTTTTATTCTCACCATTGCCAGCTGCCATGCACAGATTTCCATTTAACTGCACTAATGTTAAAAGGATTTCTGGAGCACTTCTGCCCAGGAATGGAAAACTAGAGCAAACACTTATCTCCAAAGGGGTAAAGTTCATAATTGGGAACAGCTAAGGCAGGATGAGGCCTTTGATGAGTTCTTTATCATGTTGTTTCTGGTATATTAACATTTGTGGGCATCTTTCTTACATCATGCTAGTTAATTTGAAAAGTTCAAAACTTTCTTAAGGCAAATGCTTCATATTTGGAGTGGAAAGCTGAGCTTTTCACACCAAACAGCTTTCATATTCCTTCCTCAGCAGATGAGGAGAAGAAAATCCTTCTCCCTTTCCAATGCACACATTTATAAAGAAAAAATGCTTTTATTTTGACTGTAGATGAAGGAGAAATGGGTTTAAAAGCTTCCTGGGCTGGCTTGAACAGAAAAGCAGAGCTCTTCATTGATTACTTAGCGTTTAAATAAATTCATATTTTTTTTAATGCATTAACCTAATAGTTTACATTGTAAGAACTGAATCCTGAAAACATATTTCATCTTGAAAAATCCCCGAGAATGGGTTTTTGATAATAGTTTCTGTCCATTAGCTTTCTATCTGATTCTACTATTAAAAAAAGCTTAACTTAATGAAATGGAGGCTTCCTACTCACCTACTCTATGCATTTGTTTATTTAAATATTTTTATTAATTAGAACTCAAGCTTCAAAATCCTAAAGAAAAGGTTTTCAGAAGTTCTGCCTGGACTTCATTAAACAATGTAAATCAACACTACTGGGACTTTTGCAGAAGGATACTGGCTCCACAAGCTGGAGCCGTTTACTCTTTTGTCTGCCAAAAGTTGTAAGTCATTATGCAGTTAATAATTAAGCAAATGTATAGCAGACAAACTTCTAAAATGAAACAATATTCTGAAGTGGGTGTTGTTGACCAGTCTCTTCCATGCACTATTTATGTTTGAGTCAGCTTGATGGGTGTTTCCACAGATGCCAAGAGGAGATGGGGGCAGAATTATGGTTTCTATAGCTTAGATTTGTTTACAGTGATGCTAACCAGTGTTCTCTAGCTTATCTTAGAAAAATACGGTATGTGGAAGTTCTGTGAATGTGCTCATTACAAAATATTTGTACACAAAGAACAGTCAAAACACATGAAGTTACTGTTTCCAAGAGCACAGCTCTCAATGTATAATCTGACAGAGATGTAGACTGTTACTCTACAAGAGAATTTTTATAAGCATCCAATGGTACTGCATAAAGACAGAATTACAAGAAAGAGGTCCTTTTTAGCCAGGCTTGAATGCTGGGCTGAAGCCTTAGAGTTTCTGATCTAATCACCTGGATGTTTTTTGGGTCCTTTCTAGTTTGCATATCAAACCCAATCCCTCTGAAGCCCAAACAGTTTTCTCTCCTTCTAGTTATTTGACAACATCCCTTAGGAAGAAGTGTGACATATCTATAGTATCACACAATGAGACAGACATTGAATTATGACTGTAAGTATGACCACTTCCTAGTTTTTTCTATTATTTTTTGTTTCCCCCCTCCTTGCACCAGTAATACCAGCTTATGCCAGGTAGGGGCAAACCAAGGTTTCAACCATTGTTCGGCAAAGCCATCTTCCACACTCCCTACCTGGTACAAGGACTTGCATTAAGCACGGGCCATGCTGAGAAAAGGAGTAATTTTCTTCTGATTCATGGTCCCCTCCTGTTTTAGTGTCATAATGACAATCTTCTTTCCATATGACACTCAATACAATTTCCCTCTAGCATTAGAAAATGCAATTTTGTTTCCATTCATGATGAGTGTTTGGGAAAACAGAAACAATCAAACTCAGTTTTCATCGTGGTAATTTTGGGAAGGTAGATTATTCCCTACTGTTCTAGCAATAATATATCAGAGAGGGTAACCCTGAAACTTTCCTATAAAGTGCAACAAGCTAATCTCATCAATCAGAAAATGCATAGGAGAAAGAGACCCTAGAGGAGAGAACACAAGAAAAAAATCTCCACGGGATCTCTCTTTTGCTGAACCCCAAGGGAGCAAAAAGTGCTATTAATTATTTGCATTAAGGGGTCTTATCTGAGGACCGGGCAGCTTCAGATGTGCTGTAATTATGGGCACAAAGGAGTTGATGCAGCAACCTGGTCTCTCAAGAGCCTGGAGGTGAGGCCAGGCCCTGCTCCTTGTGCCAAAGCAGAGGACCATGGTGGCCTGCCTGCTGCCCAAGCCATTCCTATCTGCTGGGACTTCTCACTCTGCTGCTTAGTTTGACAATGACATGGAAAGTCATTGCAGCAGGGTCAAGGAGCTGCCTCTTTGTATGTAACCAATGTCCTTTCCTATGGCAATAGTATGTCAGTTCTTATCAAGCAGAGCAGAGTTTTAGTAAAGATTATGAAAAACAGGCGTGTGGGAGGCTAATGCTAGACATAGTCAATGGGAGATCAGAGCAATGATTTATACATCCACTTCCATTATATGTGTCAAACACAAGCTTATTTTTGTGTAAACAGGAACTAGCATGTCCTTTTAACAACTGAGCTAGCTAGTACCTGTGTCCACATGGATGATTTCAAACACTTGTTCTTCCAGCAAAGGTATTGTGCCATTCAGTGATCCAGAAGTCAGTTGTGCTGCAAAAGTAATGGCAACTGGACAGCTTTCTATCTCTAAACATTCTAAACCAGATATAGATGCAGCCTGCCACATAGACTAGATTTCAGACTTTTATTTAGCTGTATTCTGTGTTCAGTCTGTGGGACTGATGAGGCAGGAGCTGTTCAGCTCTCAATGCAGAACGGCATGCAGTTCTGATCATGACCAAAATCACTACAACTTTCTCCAAATTACACAAATTTAATGCTCTTTGAAAGGGCTTGAAGATGAAACCCAGCACTGGACCATACTTTTTCAAAATTATAATACCCTGCTTCATTATATTGGCCAGACACGGGACATTTATTATTAGATGACCCAGCATATGATCGTTTGCTATGTCTTATACCCAAGTATGATTTTTCTCTTCTTCCCCTTCTCTCTCATGCTGTTTTGGAGGCAATTTCAACTGTTTCCAGCTGCAATTCATAACTCATGCACATAGAACACCACGTTTAATTTCAAGTGATCAGTTTTGCTTTGGCTTTAGAGTGTTTGGATTAAATCTGAATTTAAAGTTCAACTTCAAATCCAACCTTTTTATCCTTCCTTGATTAGTTTAGTTTATGTTCTTGCTTAGCAGCAGGAGATTAATTCAGGTGTCTGCTCCTACTCAAGTGAAGGTTCAGTTCAGCCCTGTTTCTGCTCTTCTTTCTTCACTCCCTTGAGTCTGCATTTATATTCCACAGCTGTTTTAGGTAGAGAATTCTGTGAAGCTTTTCTATCAGTCCAAGGGTAAATGAGCCTGAAAATAAATCTTTCAGCAGATATAGGAAGTTCTGTTACTGGGTTTGACTCTGTACAAATAACAGTGCCGTTTTGCTACGCATGCATTTAATAATGCTTTTGCAGTGATAATTTTTACTATTAAAATACAAAGCCTTATAAACTTTGAAGAGACTTTAGTTTTACTGATTCTAATAAAATGCTGTTCTGAATAAATGCAAGTGAACAGTTTTGTCTTTGCAACATAAAATAAGAAGACTCTCAGAAAATCCTGACCATTGTTACTTGAGGAAAGAATGTCATACATCGAGCTCTTTGACTTCCTGTATGTGTCACTGCACACTCATTTTGATGTATAGTTTATGTACGAATCCTGTTTAGGTTCAGCAGCACTCACAGATAAGTAGGTACTCAGGAAAGGGAGGAGGTTTTAGTACAAGTTTCTTATAATATGAAATCTCCTTTTGTCTAAGGGGAGGTTGAGACAGCTGGATTTGTTTAACATGGAGAAGAGAAGGCTAAGGGAGGATCTAGTTGTCTTCAATGACCTAAAGGGGATCAGAGCACAGAGCCAGGATCCTTTCCTACAGCAAAAGGGTGAGAGGCAACAGTCACAAGCTGCAGCATGGGAAATTCCAGGTAGATATACAGAAGAAAAAAATAATCACCATTTGCATGCTCAAGCACTGGAACGGGTTGCCCAGAGGGATTTTGGGATCTGCATCCTTGGAGGTGTTCAGAGCTTGACTGAATATTGTCCCGAGGAACCTGCTCTAATAACAGTGTTGGTCCTACAGTTGGGACTAGATGGTATTGGGACTGCTGTTGGGACTAGTGGTTCTTTCCAAACCAAATTATTGTGCAAATTTGAAAGCACAAAGATGGAGCAAGTAGGACAGAAACCTTATCCACCTTATGGGAGTGCAGTCTTCTACCACACAGTAATACTAGGAAAGGACCAGCTCTGCTCTGAGCTCTGGTTCCTTAAAGAACTGGCAGGATTTCCAGCACCTAACATCAGCTCCCTGCTGTTGGAAGGAAGCTTCTGTTTGAAGAAATGCTACATAGACATGAGGCTCAGTCCCAGCTACAGAGACACCTAAAAGGTGATTAGAATGTGGGTTTACTCATTTGAGTTAGGTGTCTGACCACCTGTCACAGCCAGTTTACTCAGTTACCTCAAACTAGATATCCATCCCCATCTGAGAACCATGGTGCCTAGGTTCTGCTCCAGAAGTGTAGAGGTCACCTGTGGAACCTGTGTCACATCTGCCAACCTTGTTTTGATGTAATATTAATATAAAATTATTACATAATGAACAGTTACGGTGACTATATTTGCTGTGCATTTGCAATATATTTGTCTAGGAAAGGTTTTCTTTGGTCTGTAGATGGTAATTCTCTATGCTGGAACATAGACGTCTTCCTGAGAAGGTTGCTGAAGAGCACTCTGACTTCCACATGCTTTTGATTTAGCCCTTAGTCTGGATTAGTTCCATATGCTGGTGGGGTTTACAACAGGAGGAGAGAATTATTGCCTTCCCACCTCCCCAGATGTCTTTCAGATTTCTCCTGCTTAGATGAGTTTGCAGCTTTGCTTCAGCTGCAATAGACACATGGGACAAAATCTAGACTTACTGGTGTTTTTCATTTTGACCAAAAATCAAAGCAAACGTTTTCTTCCTTGAATCTCCAGATAAATTGCTTGACATTCTACACATACAACCTGTGCTAGAGCATGCTACAGATGAATTGTGTTTCTTGGAAAGTAACTGTATCTGAAACTATAAGAACTTTTATCCAAAACTCCAAAGTTTTTTCTACAAGTCTAAAAGTTTAGCTAAGAAAACAGAGTGATGTGTACTGGGAGATGGTAGTGTTATGACTCCAGGATCTTTGACTCCAGAGGAGCAGACTGGTCTTATTTCAAGCTGTCTAAAGAGCAGCATTAGCACTGATTGCAGAACTAGCCTGGAGCCTTTGCCCTTCCTTCCAGCTAAAAGAAAGTAGCAATACTACTGAGTGCTGGTATCTACCTAAGCTTGACAAAGAAAACAATGGGTAAAATATTGCAGAATATATAAGAAAATGTTTTTCTTTCACAAGGTATAGAGAACTTGGTAGGACAATATGTTCTACATGCCAGTTCAAAGCAGATATAAGACCTTCCATCGATGCCTTTTCACCCATTTAGCATCTTAGAAGGAGGACAAAGCAGTCAGTCCATTATGTGCTAGAATAAATTTGCTTCTTGTAATCTGAGTTCAAAGACACCACCCACATAAAAAAAATAATAGATTCAGAAACGTCTCTGAATCATCCTTAATTGTACAAAGATGGTCTGACCTCCTGTGAATAACCTTTCCTGGAAATTTTCAAGTGCTTTCTGCTTAGGGCAATGACACTGCAAGAAAGGTTGCTGTTTGGCCCAGAGTAAGTACCAAGTGTGACCAGAGGAGCATTATACGAAACTTTTATGAAGTTCAGAAAGGATTCTTGTTTCAAGGCTGCATAAAGGTTCAAGTAATTCTGTTTAACTGAGCTACACAAACCCCTAATATTGGTCAGGTATTTTATAGAAGACTCATATTTCTGAGACTGAAGGAACATCAGTATTTTCAGATAACACTGTGTCAGTAGCATCACCGAGTAACTCATTGGTCTGCAGTAGTAACAGGATGCTCCTTAACCAGTCACAAGGATTTTAGAAGAGTTTATATAGCAAAATATTAGTGAAAGGCCTGGCAATTTAAGTCAGTTAAGTCAGAGGAGACATTCCTTTTGCCTTCAAAAGACTACGGAGCAGAGCCATGAAGAACAAAAGCAGCCATAAGAAAATTAAGCTCAGATATGTGGCAATCCAGGATCTTCCGACATTCTTGCCATATATTGTTTTATAGTTCACACCATGTATGGTCCTCCAGGAGGAAAATAAGAATCAGTTGTTTGGCTCCTGTCGTAGCGCGTGACATGCAATGAAGCAGGATATGGGGAGAAAACACCGAAATATATTCAGGCAGAAAGCCTACTAGTCTCCACTAAGATCCACTGTCTTGAAGGAACAAATCCTGAATATTTTCAGAAAATTCTTATGGCAAAACGTTCTGCCTAGATACTTGTATCATGCTTGTCACAGTTGAAATTGAAGTGACTATAGTCTGTCCCTTAGAGAACTCTTTGAATCACCAGAGATTCAAACAGTGGGGCTCTTCCCAATGTTTCTTGCCTCCTAGAAGCAGCCTCTTTCTTGCTTTTCTTCTCAGCTTCATACATTTCCAGACCTTGCTGGACAATGGTCCAATTTCAATAGGAGGATGGTCATTGCTTCAGTTAAGTGTGTAGCTTGGTGGTGAGGACATCCTTCAAGGCATCAATGTGAAGATTTGAACCACTTTCTCCTTTGGCTAAGGTATCACAAAAAGGTGGACAACATATTGCTGCAGACATTTTTATAGAGGAGAAATTATGTTATTTTACATATAGGTTAATGTTGCATCTCAAAAATTCATTAAAAAAAAAATACCGTAACACAGTGTGCTTTACTGTATTACCTGAATGCACATATAATCTCCAAAAGGCAAGCAGAAAACATCAGATTTCAGATATTTTTAGTATAAGAATATCACACATTAGCAACATCTGTATATCTCTCTTTAGTAAGTAGTAACATACACTGCCTACTTCAAATATGAATAACAAGAATACAGCAAGACGAGGCTCCGTGGTGTGGTAGCAGATAAGATTCCAGTTGCATTAGAACTGATGTTTTCTAAACTATTTCAGAATAACTTACAGAAGCAGCAGATTTTATCACCACAAATTACCTTCAAAGCTCTCTTGCTCGCACTTGAAAGACATGAAATTATATGTATGCAGTTTTTCTGACCACAAAGAAGTTTGGATCAACTTACGTTCTTCAGTAGTGAAGGAGCACTTCTTAGCTGCTTTCAACATATTGTTGTTTCTGAGAAATGGAGGGGAACAGTAGCATTCTAAACATGCTCAGTAGCTCCGGTTCAATTTACCTAGCAAGAGCTACAAGGAAAAGGTCTCAAAAGAAAATGTGGTGCTTTGGGAAGGATTGTATCTTCTGGATACAGGCATTGTAAAATTGATTGGATAGTTAGACGTATAGCTGCTTCTTGAACTGCCAGATTTTATTGATTATAAATAGCTTTTTGTGGAGATAGACGTTTAAGAAGATATGGATTCTTCCTGTAGAGGAGAAACATGAAAACCACAAAATTTATCCTGACAACTATCTAAATTTCTATAGTTTGTGGACATACATATATTTAGTCAGTGTAAAGATAAGCTGAAAGTTGGTAATGGGGAATTCTTTCTTGAGAGAAAAAGTTTGAAAACGTTTGATGTCAAAATCGGTATGAGAATTTTGGTATGTGGCTTTCACAGTTAGGTGTTTCATAACTATATGGACACATTTTAGCAGCCCGTTTACTGCTACTATTTGGTCTGCTGCACTGAACTGAGCCCAGGTATCTGTGATGTGAAAGTGGAATACATTTGGTTTCTTGTTTCTCTTATTTAACATTACTAATTAATAACTTATCATAATGTATATTTACACACATTTACACACAGAGGCCTTTTCTCCTTCCTTTCAAGAGACCACATGAAAGGGTAGCAGACAAAGATCTTACTAACTCCTTCGAGGATGCTTCGGGGGTAGTTTGCATTGCATTTTGTGCAGTATTCTGTCAAGGTGATTTCTATGGCAACCTCTATTTGCGTTCTTTCAAATGATGGTAAATTCTGACACATTCCATTAAATATTGATAGCAGTGTTTCATCTGCTGGAAACCCACATGGGAATATTTAATTTTATCTACTGTCTGAGACTATTCTCTTGTGGTATCAAAGCAGCAAGCTTTTTACAGTTAAAATGTTAATTAGATTTTTATAACCATTTTTATCATTCTGCTCTTCATCTCAATTGCTCCAAACATGTTTATTTACAATTCCAAAATGCTTCCATTAATATTCCACATCTTCTTACTCGGAGATTAGCTTAATAGCAAACCTCAAAAATGTACTAAAAGGCTTGTGAAACACCTACAGAACCATAATGTTGCAAAATTTTTTGGCTAACGGCCAAGTGATTTGTACCATCAGCTTTTAAGGAAAAGAGACAAGCCTAAAAGAGCAAATGACATAATTAGTTTCAAAATTGCATTGGTTTCTGAAGTGTAAACCAGTACTGAAACTGTTTAGGTAAAGGATTTTTTTATTGGTGAGTTGGTGTGAGGTAAAGCAAGCTACAAAAACCAGGGTGTAGGTAGCAGTGTTTCATGCTTATGAGTGGCATCCAAAATATCTCCAAAGAATTAAAAAAAAAAAATCCTCTGGAAAAATAACCCCCCATCACACTAAGGATTATGTGTTCATTTTATATAAAACACTGGTTGGGGATCTGACTGGTGACTGTTTTCTTATGAAGAAATTAGCAAATGTGAATTTGTGGCAGAGGTTAGGCTCTGAACTGCTATTGTTTTATGTTTTGCATCACTGCTTACACATTTAAATAGTAAATACACACTGGATTTAAAGCACCACTAAGTAAAGAGGGCACCACTGATGCTTACTAGCATGTAGTTGAACAAAGTGCCAGCATCTGAACAAGTGGTAACAACACAAGTTTAAATTGCAATGACCTTTTCTTATTTGATCTGCTGGCCTACAGGTGGAAAATGCTGCACATTAAAGTGGAACTTCTGACCTGTTTTGCACTTCTAGGTAGGTTCTGTGCAGCAATGTAATTACAAGAGGTACTGTCAGAAAATTGGTGCTAATATCAAGGTTTTCTGGGTTCCAATAAGGTTTGGAAGTTAGAAATCCTTGTGCTGAGACAGAAAATTGAAAATATTTGATACTAAGATCAGCTTTGTGAAGGGAAGCAACACCATACTTGATTCTAAGCTGTGGAACTGCAACTCTTTTGAACAGTTTACTTGCCTATCCAAGACCATGTTGATTACAGATGCAGAGCTAGTGGGAATTAATGTGTTTGTAGATCTCATACAACACAATGGAATGCAGAGATGATGTAATGTTATCTTTAAGATCTACTGCATTATTGCCAAGAATTTTCAAGCTCAAACTAACCAGGCTAAGCCATTTTATGTTTCCCCCCCCCCCTTTTTTTTTTTCTTAAGATCACCTCCCTGGAGAGATCAGCTGATCAGCTTGGAATCTGTTGAAAAATCAATGGTGTGATATTACAACCTTAAACTATGCATATAGAAAAATCCTTGGAAGTTGTGAAATGCTGTAACCTGTATTCTCTGGAGTCTTGAGGCTACTTTCTGTGCTCTTTTAATGAAAATAATCCAGCTATAGTTGTTGGATTTATCATAGTGCATATCTACTCAGAGCAAGGCTAGAATTAGACTTGCTCAATTTCAGGGGGCTGTGCAAACTGAATACCACCTGAAACGTTAGGAACAGTAGTAGAATAGTGGAAAGGACAGAAAAAATGCCTAGCAAGAAGAGGGTCAACCAGCCAGTTGCTCTGTAATGGAGCTGACACACCATCCTAAATGCCATCTTAATTACTCATACAGGGCTATGGTTTTCACCTGTCACTTGTTTGGGGGCCAGACCAATACCATGGCGTGGTATATTAGGTTTGCGTGGCAATGTTTTGGTAGCAGGGTGGGCTACAGGGGTGGCTTCTGTGAGAAGCTGCTAGAAGACTCCCTGGTGTCCATCAGAGCCAATACCAGCCGGCTCCAAGATGGACCCGCCACTGGCCAAGGCTGAGCCAATCAGCAATAGTGGTAGCGCCTCTGTGATAACATATTTAAAAAGTGGGAAAAAAACCTGCACAACAGCAACTGCAGCTGGAGAGAGGAGTGAGAACATGGGAGAGCACCAGCCCTGCAGCCCCCCAGGTCAGTGCAGAAGGAGGGGAGGAGATGCTCCAGGTGCTGGAGAAGAGATTCCCCTGCAGCCCGTGGGGAAGACCCTGGTGAGGCAGGCTGTGCCCCTGCAGCCCAGGGAGATCCACGGGGGAGCAGATCTCCACCTGCAGCCTGGGGAGGACCCCACACTGGAGCAGGTGGATACCCCCAAAGATGGCCAGGACTCCACGGGAAAGCCTGCACTGGACCAGGCTCCTGGCAGGACCTGTGGACCCGTGGATTTGCTGGCAGGACTTGTGACCCACGCTGGAGCAGTCTGTGCCTGAAGGACTGCAGCCCATGGAAGGGACCAGCGCTGGAGCAGTTAGTGAAGAACTGCAGCCCATGGGAAGGACTCATGTTGGAGAAGTTTGTGGAGGAGTCTCCCGTGGGAGGGACCCCACGCTGGAGCAGGGGAAGAGTGTGAGGAGTTGTCCGCTGAGGAGGAAGGAGGAGCAGAGACAACATGTGATGAACTGACCCCAACCCCCATTCCCCATCCCCCTGTGCCACTGGAGGGGAGGAGGTAGAGAAAATAGAGAGTAAAGTTAAACCTGAGAAGAAGGGAGGGGTGGGGGAAAGGTATTTTTAAGATTTGGTTTTACTTCTCATTGCCCTACTCTGATTTGATTGGTAATAAATTAATTAATTTCTTCCCCAAGTTGAGTCTGTCTTTTGCCCATGACGGTAATGCATGAATGATCTCTCCCTCTCATTACCTCCACCCATGAGGTTTTTTTTAATTTTCTCTCCCCTGTCCAGCTGAGGAGGGGAGTGATAGAGCAGCTTTGGTGGGCATCCGGTATCCAGCCAGGGTCAACTCACCACAGGTGGCTACATAATCTGCTTTCCTGCAGGATTAAAGAGAAAGTGCGGAAAAGGAAGGAGAGGGGAAAGGGATGGATAACATGGCAAATAATGCAAATGGTCCTCCCACTCCCATTTCCTGGGAAGCACAGAGCCAAATGCCTGACCTGGTGGCTTATTGTCTCTGGCACAGTGACAACTACTCAGGTGTCTACAACACAGACAGAGCAAGAGTGCCTGGCTGTCTCTTTGCTTCCAAGACACATTAGGGATAATATAATGGAAAAGTGGGGAGGTAAAGGGGGTGGCACAGGGGTGGGGGAAGTGAGGTAGGGAAAGGAAAGGTAGGAAACTTAGATGTAGAGAGACACAATAAGAAAAGAAGGAAGAGACAAAATGTTGATACAGGTCTGGGCTGGCAAAGCTGATTAATGCAAATGAAGTGACATGTTTCCAGAGTGAGTTCAGGTTAAGTACTGTTAAGCGCTACTTCAAGGCACAGAATGAGAATTCATAAGCGCTGTGGACTGGAGCCAGTCAAATGCTATGGCCACACAATCCTGTAATCACAGGGAAGGTAATGCAGAAATTCCTTTTGAAATATTCTCTGTATTCTGTCAGGGTTATTGCTTTAGGAAGAACAACAAACTCAAGATAATTTCATTCTATACCGAGCTCAAGCAAATAACCCGCGCACTGTAGAGCATAGCAGAGAGTGCCCAAGCTCTGGGCAGGAGCTACCTCTGAGCGTGGTCCAGCAGAACAAGGGCTGTGCTGAATACTGTAGCCTGGAATTTGAAGGAGCACAAGGGCAGTCTACCTGAGTCCACCTAGCTCTGACGTGCTACACTGACCCAGAGCAATATTGTCTTCCTTGGTAGTCGTGAGTTTGTGCTTTGTCACAGAGTTGACTCAGGGCTTGTGACCTTAGGCCCAGTGCTAAAGACTGTAAATATGACTCTGAACACAAATCACAGCATATCATAACTGGACAGTGCTGCACCTGCATTGATAAAAACTGCTGGATCCCAGTTGGATCTGTACTACTTACCTCTACTGCGATGTCTTTCCCTTGCTGCTCACTGGCTGGCACCCGCACACTGAGCAGTGGTCACCAAGCTAGGCAAGATGTGCTATTTGGCTAACCAGCCAAAACGAGGGGCAGATAAAGGTGCCTTGCAGATTACATCCAGTCTTCAGGTCTTCCGTTAGTCATTCCTCATGTAGCTTATTCATAACTGACATACACTGAACAACCATTTTTGTCATAGATAAATTATACTGTCCTAGAATCAGGCCCTAACCTTTTGAAGCCATTAACAAAAATACTAGTAATTCCAATAGAGGCAGAATTCACATATTTTCTTTTCAAAACAAGAAGAAACTTGTTTAAATTCTATATTCCCACAAGTCTGAAGGTCTTTGGCACATTATGGTTCAGAAATGTAATGAATGTAAATAAATTGTTATTTTATATGTATTTGTTTTATAATTGAGACATGAAATTTAGTATCTCTGTGAAATCATGTTCTGTTGGCAGGCATATACAGCATTTGTATAATGGGATTTTTGAAAAAAATTGCAATTAAATCAGAGTAAAAAGTTAACACATACTTAATCTAAAAAGTTTAGAAGCCATATTTTTCTAGCATATAATTCTAGAGTTACTTAAACTATCAATACTTCACTTTTATCATGATCATCCTTTTAATTTATGGAGTGTAACTCTATAGGGTGGGGATCATTTTTTTTCCTCTGTGAACTAAGGAAGATAACTATGACAGTGTTCTAGGCAGCTACAAAACAGTGGAGCATTTTGGGGCTGAATCACTGCAAAAGTAGTGGACCTCTGGCCCTCATGATAAGTTTTCCAGTGTGGTAACTGAACGAACCTAAGCTGTGCTGGTTGTACCAAATACAGAATCAGAGTATGTACCAGACTGCAAGCTGGTGTGACAATTCCATCTGCTCTGGGTTTACCTCCCAAAGCTACATAAGGACAAGACCAATAACACTTATTAGCTCTTTTTCACAGAGGGAAAATATGAATATGTGAGCCAGAGGAAAGACACAGAAAAGTCAGCCACATTTCTACAAGAGAACCAGGACTTCAGGGTTTCTCTGTTTAGACATAACCCAAGATGACTCAAAATTTGGCATTGGAATCAAGCATATTTATGCATACATGCACCTGCATGCACATAATGAGTAGGTTCCCCAAAATACATGTACCAGTATACAAATTACTGTGTGCTTGCCAGTCTGGCCATGACACCTATCCCTTAGCACACATATGCTGTTTGATTCTCTTCCTCTGAAACACTGCAGTGATTCCAAGGCCTGGCCTAACACCATCTTTCTCACTGCCTCCTATTCTTGTCACTTTGAGGAGAGGAACTTCCTTTCCCAGGTTAATCTGCTGCATTCATTTTCCAGACCTGGTTCCAGTTATGTTCATATCACAGCAAAGTCACCACTTAATTCAATTCTATAGACCTCAGTGCTGAATGAATTTCAGACACTGTAGGGTCTGTGAGACATCCCCATGAGACTGCTATCTACAGCATGCAACAATTAAGGAAGACCCACATTGCCCTGGCTGAAGGCTAGGCAGGATGCCCTATAATGCCTAAAATGATTCTTGACAGCTATGTTTGTGCAACTGAACCCTGTTCAAGAAGTCTAGCTTGGAGAAGTCCCTTCTGAAGTCCTTTCTAATACCAGCCAAGAGGCAGGGTTTTCCTTGGGCAAAACAGTTTACAAAATATGTGAACAGTGGGGTTTTCTAGGTGCTTTTGGAGTATTTGTCAGGGTAATGAGATCCCAAGGAGATGTAATTAGACACCACTTTGTTCACCTGAACGAAATCCTTTGCACTGTGAGAACTGGGAGTTTACAAGACGGTGGGAGAAAGGAGGTCAAGGGCTGGTATCTGTGCTAAACATCAATGTCTGTTCCTGGTGGGACTTCTGAAAGTTGACCAGTTTCCCTACCATTTTCATGAGTGATAATTGATTCATTTCTTTAGCATCAACAGAGCGCAGCCAGATGAAGAAGCAGTTCAGTCTTCCAAATGCTTTGAAGGGTCAGAACTTCTGTTGGGATGAAGAAGAGGGAAGGAAAGTGAAGGAATGGAGAGAAAGAGCAGCAGGAGGTGGGGAAGGATCTTCCTAAAGCAGCACTGCCACCAACAGAATAGACATTTTCGCCTTTAGCAGGAGATCTGCACTGGAGGCAGCCATTTGTTTGTGCCCCTTTGTTGTCCCGAAAGTAAAATGAAATGTTGGTACAGCTCTGCTCCAGCTGAGGGGCTGAAAGCCTCATGTAGGGAAGATAATTAATTTCTCTGCTTCGCCTTCTCTCTCCCTCAACCCCCAATTGATTATAGCTTGTACTTAGAAGGCAAAATTAACAGCTCTGCTCCCCAGCAGCAGCTCCTGTAACTAACGAGGAGGGGCAAGAGCTGTGTAACACCACTTTAGTGCTTCTCTGTACAGATCTCACTGATGAGGGGGTTGCTAGTTCCTGTGAGGATGGACACCCTGAGCTACAAAGGGAAATTTCATACATGCCTCTGGAGAGTTGTCAGACTGAATTATGGTCAGTAACCACTCCAATATCACTGAGTGTCCAGATATAAACTCTGTGGTATTTTATTGGCCCTTTAAGCCATCCATTCCCTACAAGTACTTTTCACTACCACTGAAATATGGTAATGTTTCCAGGTTGCCTGTCTACTATCTTCCAGAAACTGCAGTATTTTCTTTCTTTTCCTCTTTCTTTTCTTTCCTTCTTTCCTTTCTTTCCTCTTTTCTTTCTTTCTCTCTCACCTCTTTATTTTTCTTTTTCTTGCACTTTTCCTCTCTCCCTCTCCCCCTTCCTTTTCCTCCCCTTCTCACTTTCTCTCTCTCTTTCCCTCTCTCTCCTTCTCCTTCTCCTTCTCCTTCTTTCTCCTTTTCTTCCTCTTCCTCTTTCTTTCTCTTCCCCTCCTTTCCTTCCTTGCTCTCTTTCTCCCTCCATCTCTCCTTTCCTTTTCTTTCACTCTCTTCCTCTCATTCTCTTTAGATAAAGATTTGTAGACTCTTCAGACGCAGTCCCATGGCATTGCTGACAGTAGATTGTAGTCTAGTATATAACTTTCATGCTATTACCGTCAGAAACACATTATGCATGTGACTATACTTGCCTATTAAAATGTCTCATCTTCTAAGATGTGGTATTTAGAAATCTCACCCCTCAGGTGGACTGTCTGCCTGAGAGAGCAGTATGAACATAATGAGGATATAAATGGCAGTAAAAAACTAAAAGCTAAGATTTTAAAGCAGATCAAGTTCTGCTGTTTATAAATTAAATTTGTCAAAGTTCAGATTTGCATTTTTCACTTTGTGTGAACCAAAAAGCCACTGAAATGTACTTATAATATCCTAAAAATTATCCCATAGAAGAAGTAACATTTTAAGTTTAAGATGAGTTGTTGAAACTGAGATTCAATATTATGGCAGTACAAACAGTGTTGACTTTATAGGTTAGATGAAAAGAAAGGGTGTTTATTGAAATGGGCAGACAACAGAACTTGTTCAAATCTTTAATTCTTAACCACTTGAAAATCAGGCTAATGAACAATAGTAACACAAAGAGGATTGGCTAGGAAAAAAAAAGATCTTAAGCAGAAATGGGGAGGGGTTTGAGAATATTGTTAAAGCAATTTTAAGCTGAGGTCCTTCTCAGTAAAAACCATTACATGAACTTCAAGTGCCCTTTTTTGTGTAATTACTAGAGAGTTGAAGTTTCAATGAGCACCCAAGTTTAGTCAAAACTTCTAAAAGTCTTGGATAAAAGTGTGACCTTTCAATGTAAAGATGTATAGCAATACAGTGAGTTGGAGCCCTCAAAATAAAAGGTTGTCTAATTAGCAAACAATCTATTTCTTCCTTCCCCTCTCCCTTTACAAGAAGGATTATGCATAAATGCAAAACTCGTCAGTTTTCTCAGTGAAGAGTAGGTGTGCTTCACTGCTCTTAGTGTTGTAAGCATGTACCTCTTGGCTGAGTAGATGAGGGTATACTTAAAAATCATTGCAGAAAATAGGAAAGCTCCCACTTATTTAAATATCCTATAAAAGTGCCTTTCTGTTGAGGGCACGAGGCTATGAGGATTTAGTCTCCTTCAGGAACATTTACATGGAAAGGAAGCTGCTAAGACAGGACTTTGAGATCTCCTGAGTACAGGGGCTATTATTTCACTATCTTTTGAGTGCGAAGGATGAAAAAAAGGGCAAGAAGCTTCAGTCTCTATCCCTTGCTCCCTATCCCAAACTAGGTAGTCTGCAGAGCACTTGGGGGTATATTTATTTCTGTTACAAACTGAAGAGCCCTATACACAGAATGTGACCTGCTTGGGAGACAGTGTGATACCTGTCACTTGAGCATGCAATAAGGATGCTTACCATAAGCAAAACCAGAAAATAAACAATGCTTAGACATCCTTAATCCCATATATGCAAATATCTTTGTTCTTATTTTGGGGACTGAATACCTGGGATCTCAGGAGGTGATAGGGTCTACTGGGGAGGAAAAAGCTCTAACAGGACTCCATAGCTCACTGCAGACCTAGAAATTTGTTGGTGCCGAGACATGGGGACAGGAGTGATAATTCAGCCTTTTAGACTGAATTAAGTCTTTTATACAGCTTAGTTGGCCCAGGCCATCTGGCCCTGTTTCTGGGGCACAGTTTTGAAAATAGGCCTTACAAATCAGAAACCACTACCCTGTTTTGAAAGTGGAGAGAGAGTCTTCTCTGTGTATAGCAGTGACTGTGTTAGGTGGGCTCAGGTTCTGGGAAAAAGCCATGACACTAGTTAGCTAACCTAGCCTGAGATTTCAGTAGTCCTAACACTGCCTTGCCTTTTGGTTTTGGTCACATTCACTATCCCACTTGCCTGAGAAACCGACAAACCCCTGGTATTGTGATCCTATTTCATGTCCACAGGTGTTCGAAGTCAGTGTATTTCTCTTTTACTGGGAGTATGTAGTTATGCATTTTAACTACATTTTTGAAAATACCTTTTTTTTAAAAAAAAAAAACCACCAGTGTTTTCTCAGCATCAAATTTTCCAGGTGAGGTTGTATCCAGTTCTCATGTGTTTCTGAATTGGCTGGTCTGGCTGTCAACAGCGCAAATGAGTACATCCCCTCCATTCCTCCTCACTATAATAAAATCTTCATCCTCTATTGCACATTTGTAATATCCTTTAATGACCATAACAGCATCTTTGTCCAATGGCAACCAGAAGATCAGTTGATACATGAATGCCATATGTTTCTGTATTCTATGTATATATTATAGTCCCCACTATTCAAAAGCACAACTGTACAACTGAAAGACAGCACATGTAAAGCTATACTTAGAGAAGTGGAGACATATGAAGAAAAGATATTAATTTCTGACAGGTATCCTGTGGCACAGATCAGGCCAGAAAGATATTCTGCTATATATTTTGAAACTGGCTTCATTTAAATGCTTTTGTAATAAAACATTTTGCACTTGGCTGTAACTGCAGTGATTTCTGCAATGCACCAGGGCAGTGTGTTAATTCTGTACAGTTAGTTAAATTCTGGGAAGGAAATCAAATTCTGCAAATGTTATGGGGAATTTTCTCCCATGAACACCAAAAATCAGTGCTCCATCTGCAATACATACTTAGTGTCATTTAGGGATACTATCATCTTTCTGTCAAGTTCCCTGCTTAGACTGTCTTTTCTTTTTGCTAACCTCAAAGATGACCCATTATCTGTTTCCTACTTTATGACACTTATAGAACCTGAATAGAAAATCAAAAGCAAAAAAGGTGTTATTGTCAAGGCACTGCTGTTTTTCAACTTTTCTCTTGTTTTTCTTCTGCAAACAACAAGGTGCCGAAAAGCATCACTTGCTAGACACTAAAACATGAAGAGCAGACATCTCATCTACATTTTTACGAAGAGTAAACAAGTGGGACATTGACGTTAAATGGGTATTAAGCTTCCCAGTCCTTTCCCTCCCTCCACATACATTCTTTACTATTGTAGTTTTGTAAAGGAGGGATGGTGGGTTCCCCCCCCCCGCCCCCCCGCATGCCTGATATTTGTTTTATAAACAGTAAACACTTTGGAAGCCTGAGTTTCTGTAATTTCCTTCTACTTCTGTGGAAAAGCTTCTGAGCTCTCTTTCTTGAGAAAGTGTATTGCGGGTGATAGTGAAGAAGAGATGTGGCTGCTAATATCTGAGTGTTGTCTGGAAGTTCCCTGTGTCTGGGGCTTGAATGAGTCATAACTGAAAACTCTATAGACTGTTTTACTGCAGCCTTACCTTGTGACACATGCTTTGCACTGCTAGCATGACTGCCCCAAGCCATGATCCACCCCTTCTGCTCTTTAGCTTTGCACTTGGAGTATTACTTTACACAGTTTCCACCAGTGTTGAATCCTTACTACTGGCCCTTCTCTGGCCCACTTCTGTACGAAATGTTTCCCTATTCCTAGCAGCATATTCATGGATATTCAGAGGAGAGGGCAGAGACAAAAATCAGTCTTGCAGTGCACAAAACTGAAAAAAAAAAAATCCTTCTGCACAATATTATATAAATTCAACTTTTTTTTGGCAACGATTCCATTTGGTGCGTGCTTGAGAGAGTCTGACCCAGGAAATAGAATAAGCTGCTACAGCTATGGCAGGTATATTTGGTGCAATAGAGGTAGCATGACAGGGCTCTATTACAGTAAGTAATACAATTCCAGAAATAACCTATGCGGAACATATTGCTTCTGCTGCACATGTCAGGAAATGGACTTTGATCGATGTTGTTGCAACACAAAACCACATACTAAAACTTTTTAATTATGATGACAATGTAAAAGTGTAGATGGTGCTCACCGGCAGCGTTCATTGCCTTTATAATTAACAAATGGACAGTGCAGATTAATTCTGCATGCTCTTCATGTTTAACAATTCTTTCTAGTTGCTGCCATCAGCATATATATGAGCAACAAGGCATGAGAGGGGGCCTGGTTATCATCACTTCTGGCGGGTTAAGAGGCATCCTCTAGGGGAGTGATTATCTCATGATAACCACACCACCTGGAGTTACCATATTGCTGCTATAAAAATTCATTAATGTAAGAGAAAAAGTGTACATTTGTGCTAGAGGATGACGTTAGGAGTTCAGAATTCTAAAAAGCATTATCAGGAGCTCTAGTTTGCATCTCTTCGACTCCACATGAGAATATTCACTAGGGTCTTGTAATGCTTTCTCAATCTTGTAAACTAGAACACCACTTTAGCAATATTTCTGCAGCAGCCTAGTATGACAGTCAAAAATTAAAAAAAGATGGCACAGCCATCAGAAGGCAGAAAGTGAGTTAGTCACATACCTCAAATCGCCTTCTCAAAGGGAGCATCTCAGTTGGCAGAAGACATTCTAACACATAGTTTTTCAGAGTAAAAAGCACAAGGAAATCACAAATCAAATTAGATAGGAGTGTCTATAATTTTTAATTTTAAATAGACTAATTTCTGCTCAGCAATGCATTTAGAGTACATTTAATTTGAATTTATCAGAAAAGTATGGAATGAAGTACATGGGAATACAATAACTCATTGTCTGCTGTTCTCTATGATAATGTAACAAACTGTTATCTCATACTCTAATGACTTTGATGTTAATGGAGTCGTAGGCTCTTCCTGACCTCTTCAGCACTGGATGGATGTGTATGTGCTTTCTCTGTCCTTCAGGTTTTCTGCTTCACTCTCAACTTTCCTCCTAATCTTTTCTCTGCTTCTGTTTCATGTCCTCTTCAGTAGGAGGGCAGATTTTATTTAAATTAAGAGTTTTAGTTCTACACTTGTAAGGATAATTTCTTGGTTTTTTAAATCAGTAAATTTTGAAGAAACTGCTCAATTACTGATGTTGTGACTATTCACCCCCAAGAGTATTTCTTGTTTTTTTCATAGGGGTTTATCCATTTAATGAAATTTGGCTGGCCTGTAACCCAGAGACAATAGGAGGCATACAAAAAGCTTCGTTACTACTCTCCTTTTGCTTACTATTCTTTTTGTTGCCTGTGCTTAGGATCTGTAGCATGTGGTGGATGCAAAGATGGACTTTCTTCAGGCTCTGTAGATGGTGGTGGAAACCATGTAGACAGTCAAGAGAATGTGGCCCAGAGAGTGCTAAGTGGCTACAAAGCACAGAATTGCTTCATTTACAGCTATCTTCTGCTCACCATATGTTCATTGCGGTTAGTCAGCACACAAGCAGCTAAGGCGAGCTCATCCTTGGGGGCAGGGAGAGCTTGAGGATCATTTGCTTGTGCAGTACCTCTTATACACTTGGAGTTCAGCTTTAGTACATAAAGAACAGAAGGCAATTTCGGTTTGTTTTTCATGAGTCTATGAGGCACTGCGAAATGTTAACTTCCCTGTTTAGATCCAAAGTATCTGAGCTCCGTGTATGCAAAATAGGAAAGTGTTTAGGAGGTGGCACCTTTTCTTGCTAGACATCAGCTTATGGCACAACTGAAAAGGTAGCTATTATCTGTGGTATATCATAGTTATGTGGCAGCAGAACAATATATTGTTGCTGACATGCTAGCAGTGGTTCTTAAATGATTATAACTGTATACACATGAAATACTAGTGAAACGTAAATTATGCCATTAAAATGATTAATAGCTATTTTTGATGTGGAATAAAGGATAATTTTATTTCTACAAATGCATAGAAAATTTGCATTTTTTGAATCTAAAGCTCTTCTCTGTACTGAGAAACTGCACTATTGGGACTGTACTGCTGGTTCTGTGGATTTTCCTTTGAACTTGCTCATCCAGGAGATGGAATGATTTGTTTGGCTGTGGTGGCCCAGAAGGCTTCCTTTCTGTGGTGCAAGGAATGGCTGAAACAGAAAGCTCTTCTGTTAAGGCCACCGAGACTTACTTTTTCTAAATGGAACTGTGGTTTTATCATTGCTGATGAAGTTACGTAGAATGAAGCACTTTATCACATTCTGTGAGTGCAGGAGGCCGTGGTACAGAAGGGAGTCAAAAAGGAAAACACAGCTTGTGCAACGTCTTATTTGGTTCCCCAGGTGGCTGTAGGGAGAGACTTGTGGAGATACATTTTTGCAGATTTCAGGTACTAAGAGAATATGCTGGGATGTTCTCTGTGGCTGTTAACAGCTAATGCAAAAGAGAATAACTGTCATTATTTTAGCTTGTACTCAAGAGCACGATGGTCATTTATACCATTTGGCATATGCAAGTCAAAAGTCTTGTTTTTATGGCTTGATCTGGTTCACCATTCTGGCTTAGAGTGTGAAAAGTAGCTATATAAAACACAACACCAGAGTAATTCCTCTGGGAATTTGCGTTACGGTAGATGGTAGAATTTAGGAGCATCAGCAGCTCCTTGTCTCTTGCTGAACCCACCAGCTTCCCAACTGGAAATCTAATCACAAGTAAATGCTGTTCAACATCTTCATGCAACTTCACTATTGTGGTCAGGATTGGAAAAAGGACTGAACTAAAGACATGAGAGCTCTTGTAAGATTGGTACTGACAGGGGTTAAATGAGCCTGCAGTACTCTATAGGGGGCCAGGTGTGCACAGGGACGTGTCCATCTGTTTGGTTTCTCAAGACTGTTGTAGAGCAGCTGTGCCTTATCACTGATGTTCAAAGGAATAATTTCTTATAAGTTCTGGAATTTAATATGCAGGAGCCTTGGCTTTTCTGCTCTTTTCCTGGGTGCTTACAGACAAGCTCTTTTAGACTGCCATGGAGTCACTTAAAGTTGGTCCTTGTTTTCTGTAATTTCCAGCTTCTGACTGCACAAGGAACTCTGCAGCTTGGAAATATGACATTAACTGGTGCCTAAGGTGTAGTGCAAAGGTAGTATCCAGTCACCAAATGTGATAAATTGCTAATGCCAGCCAATCATCATGAGTTTGTTGTTTCACTGTGTTACTGTTTCACTGTTTTTTTGTGTCTAAGATGGTCTAGACCTGCAGACTGTGTTGCCTTTAAATGCCACTGCATACACAAACGAAGTCAGATAATTTACTGCATGACATGTTTGCCCTTCCCAGATTTTTAGCCTGACTGATGCTATTAGTTTCTGTGACTTTTTTTTTCCTTTTTAAAAAGTGTTCAAGCTCAGACTTGCCCTGTGAAATGCCATTTTGTTCAAAATCTGGCACTTGCAGCTTTCACATGTTAGATTATATGGTTCATGAGTTCTGCCGGGTGAGGTTTTTTTCATTGTGTACTGTAGCTCATGGTAAGCTTTACAGATCTTGAACAGCTCTGCCTTTGATGGATGTTAGTACATTTTCTCAGTGGCTGACTTTTATTAGTTTCAAAAGATAACAGTCTATGTAGCCGCATACTCAGGTGTTTATGTGTGTGAAGGGCGTCATGAAGCAAAACTGGAAATCTCCTGCTCTTTGCCAGATTATGCCCTTCAGAATATTTACATCTGCTTGGTATGATATTTAACACAATAGTGAAACTGTAGGAAGCCAGAAGTGCCTCCGTGACATAGAGACAGGAACTGCTGCTGCTGGGTTCATTCAAACTCCGTGAACCTCAGTGTCCCTCTCTGCACAAAGAGGACAATAGTATTCAACCCCAAAGAGTTTTCAGCTTAATAATTTTAAAGAAAACTACCACTAAGATTACTCCAATAGAAATTCTGAATTCCTTTGTTATGCCTGAACATGGGCTGTTTGGAGACTGGAGGAACCCTTTCAGACAGCATATGCTGCATATTGTTTGTTTCTGGATGAGCCCAAAGTCAAAATAGCATCAGGGTATGGTTCTCGAGACTGAAGACTGTGCATAAAACTGCAGGATAGAAGCCATTTAATGTGTACAAGAGCATTGCTGCATATTCTTGAGCACCATCTGCTGGCATTTTCTCATTTAGCCAGTATTTACATAATTGGAGGCATCTCTATTTATAGAATGTTCCTGAAAGAAACAGGAGCTGAAGTCCTCAAGAAAACAAAGCCTGTGCATGTTTCTTAGGCATGCATGGAAAGTGGCCCTATAGAAAAAGTCTGGAAAGGGCTTTGGAAAGGGCCTACCAAGTTGGTGCATGGAAAAGCAGACTGTTAAAGCCCTAAATGCAGCATAGAGATTTTTACTGAGATGGGCAATGCCTGGAGTAAGGATTTTAGCATTGCCAAGGGACAGACCTCTTTTTGTTCTGCAGCAGGTGAAATGCCAGCCAGCATCTCCAGCCAAAATGGTCAGCCTAGGCCAAGGAAGGGGATGGTAAGGGGTTTTGCTATGAGTAACCCAGCAGTAGAGGTGCCAGATTTAAGAGGGTGTTTAAGACCCTCCTGAGAAAACTTTCAGAAAAACCTGTGAGGAGGCGGTCAGGACAGATGAAGGAAGGAATAAGATGTTAATATTGACCTATCCTGGCTCTCTGATGCATGAACACTCAATAGCCATGTGTGTCCTCTTTCAAGGCCTAGAAATTCAGTACACTCTCCAAAACACAACTGAAGAGATCATCTATACTGTAGCCAATTAAAAAAACATGTAAACCCACCTGAATTAGCTTTAAAATAGCTAGCCCAGGTGCAGTTACCTGTGTAGACCTGTGAAGGCTTAAAAACCCTTCCAATAATTTGGCTGTTTGGACTTACCAGATTTCAGTGCTCACTAGTTCCTACGTGGCCTGTCAATGACTGGTGTAGTCTCATTTCACAAACATGGCAGTCCTACATCCAACACCTTTCTACACAGCAGCTCATCAGGAGTTCAACTCACAGCAGCATCTCTCTGCCCTGTTCTGGGAAGCCTCCCCCAGCTGCTTCCCATGCTTTGCATAGCGGGGTGTGTGGGTGGGAATAATTTTATTCTTCCTGTGGTGTGGATTCATATGTGCTCCGATTTTTCATGTGATGAGCTTCCAAAAATTGGTTTGAGCTTATTTGTTTGCTTGGCTGAAAAACTAAGCTGCCAATGGATAGGCAGGGGAGGGCGGGCAAGGGTTATCTCTACATTTCAGAAAACTAAGCCTCTGATATATATTTTTGTGTGTATTTATTATTTTAGCACCTTTAATATCTCCAAATGTTATGAATATTATTCCGAGTCCTGTAGTGATATAAGGACTCCTGAGCGGTACCTGCTGTATTCTGTACTTAGGATTTATAGAAATAAGAGGCAAACAAAGTAGAAAACACAACACAGTGAATGCTGTGTCCCATGGAAGCCATTATTTTTACTGGGGTTCCCTAAAGATCAGTGAAGTGGCAGACGTTGCTTTGCCCTGCTGTATCCCTTGGTAGTTTTTTACACAGATACAAAATGAAAATGTTAGTATTTTCAAAGGTACCAAAGACTACAAGATGTGAAGCAATCATAGCTCAAAAATACATTTTCAGATGACTCTGGAGAAGTTAATTTCTGGTAGAATACATGTACACAAGGAAAAATATTACGTAGTCACAAAGCAAACTAGCAAACCACTAACAATGATTTTAGGCCCATGATTCTTTTTGATGCAGCTCCTTATTTCAACTTCGGGGGGTGTCTACCTCTCCTCAGGAGTTCAGTTCTTCTCCTGAAAGCAGTATGAGTACTGGCATTCAATACAATTGGATATTCAAATCGTAATGTAACTCTATTCAACTTCATTTAAAAAGAATATTTATTGAACTAAAAGAATAGCCAGATCTATGTACCATAGTCTTATTTATACAGTTTGGCATATGCAATTTAGATGCCTTTTACAAGATGTGTGCTTGTGCTTTTTTATCAACCTGATGCAGCTAGACCTAGCAATACATTTTCCATTGACAGGGAGAATAGAATAACGCATTAAATCTAAGCTTTTTAACTTCCTTTAACTTCAGCATAAAATGCTTTTAAAAACATTAATAAGTACATTCAGAATAGTATATTGTCTAACAGAAACAAAATTATAACTGGAATTTGGCCTAATTTCCACCCCCAAATTCTCCGTATTTTTTGTATCAGTCAGTCATTTTACTTTCCAGTATAACATGTCACTGTAAGGAACTGTGGCAGTCCAACTGGTGATTCAGTTTAAGCTAAATCTTTAATCTGAATTAAAATCCTTCACACAGCTCTTGTTTTTTGTACCTTTTTCAGTGACTAATCTTTTCCTCCATTCTGAGAGGAAAGGAAGGTACTTATACATTACTATTTCTGTGTATATGGAGAAATGTAGAAGGGTACAGGCAGCATCAGTATTGTTTATAATCCTTATCACTGGTAAGTAAGGAATATTAAGCTCTCATGACTTTAGCCTTGAGATAAAACTGCCTTCAAAAACCAATTTATAATATCTTGTCCTGGGAGATTTATGTAGAGATGTTAATGTAATAAAATAAAAAAGGAAAGTAGATTAATGGTCCTGTTACTCCTGAATTTCTTAGTTGTACTATGCGCTTACTGTCTTCTTTACTCATTTTTGCCTAACCAATGTAGAACTGCAGAGAGTACTGTGTGTTTGTACCAGTTTTATTGCTGCTGAAGGAGCACCAACAGATTGTTACAAATGTGGGGTTTCTGTGAGGAAAAGGAAGACTTTGCTAAACGATATTGATGGATGATAGCTGCTTAAGTGGATATCATTAACCACTCCATGTGCAATACAAAGTTTGCATTCAAGACTTAAGAAATTGCAGTAAATTAATGAGCTGGAAACCAAACCAACCAAACAAAAAACAGGTAAGAGAGCAATCAGGTTTCCATTAAAAGGTTCAAATTAGTGAGGCTGTGTGACAAAACTAATATAAGCCAATCTAAAAATGTGGTTTTCAGCCAGTGCCAAAATGAGGACCGCGTGCCGTGTTAGTTCCTCTTAAGCAGGTAAAATAGAGGTTAAGCTGGACTTAGATGGGCCAGGCCCCGTGGTGACCCAAGGCCAGTGGCATACAGGTGCCCCATAAGACTGCTCAGACTGACACTTATTCACAGGTGAACCAATGGGTCCAGAATCTGCTTTTTCTTCTTATCTGAAGAGTATGGCTTGTAACCTTATGTCAACTTCAAAGACATTTTGCCAGCATAGGACAGCTCTCTGCTGCCATTAAGGTAAGGCAGTAAAAGCTTTTCCTGGCTTCACAATCCTCAGTCTTACCAACCTTTCAGTTTCCACTTATTTGAGAGGAGTTCTAGAAAAGTTGAACATTTCCTCAGCAGTTTAAAAGCTCTCTCCCTTATTTTTCAGATCAAAGTGTGCCAGATACATGAGGGTAGCTACGTCTTCACCCCACGGAAGTGAGTGTGCATGTTGCATTCACTGAGTAGTGGCAAAGCCACAGCAGGTGACCTATAGCTGCAACTGTGAAAAAGTGCCAGTCTTAGCAGTGTTATGGGATGTGTATATGCCAGCAGATTGGGTCAGCAGAAGACCTGGTCCACTTAAGTCCTTCATAACCTCTACTAAATACTGAAGAGGAACTAACATGCCACGCAGACATCATTTTGGCACTTGCAGAATATCACATTTCTAGATTGGCTTGTATTATTTTCTGAAGAGTAGCTGGTGTGGGAGGTAGCCTGGGAAGCGGGGACACTGTGTGGAACCAAAGGACAATGGCTGCTGTGGGGTGCAAGGTGAAACTTGGTTCCTGGAGAAGGGAATAGACATTCCGGACCCTGGGCGGACGGGGCTCCCAAGAGACTTGTCAGCTGGGAAAGAGCATCCCAGAGCCTCAAGTAAGCCTGGCTAGTGAGATACAAGGCTAGTAATGGGGAAGAGAAAGACATCTGCCCACATCTATGGTACCCAAAACGTGTTGCCTCTCAGAGTCCTTCCTGGTCCTTCCTGGTCCCCAGCCCCTAGTCCTAGGGCTGCTGCTCAACCACTTCTCCACCTGTCTTCTCCCCAACGCGCTACCTCCAATTCCATTGCAAAATCAAATTTTGCTGCCTTCCTGCCTCCACACACTGTGAAAAGAACAAAATTACTTCCTTTGTCCATAGTCTTGGACTAATGTTCAGCTATGCTTATTCTGCTGAAAGAGTGTTGAGTTGGCTCTGGAAAAAAATTCCTGTTGACCTTGTAGCTGAGCACAAATGTAGTTGTAAGCATGCTATATGCATAGTACAGCTTGAGCAGAGGGACATTTGGGCTGACAATGAGCTTTACTGCTTTTTAAAATAAGAAGGTTCTTGTCATGGCAACAGCCTGTCTCTGTGTCCTGGCCTGTCAGATAAGGGTCTTGTCACTGAACTTCAGCTTGAACCTGAATGGCAAATTCTCATCCCAAACAAACACTGCTGAGAACAGAATGATGCTTATGATCTCTGTCCCTTTCCCCAGATAATATGTGCTGAATTCTAGTTAAAGCAAGTTGCAAGTGTCTGTGATCTGCTCCAGGAAATCAAAGGTTTGTTGGGGAGGAAAACTAACTTTTCTAGCTCCTCTGACCTGGTCTGGCATGCATGATCACACTCCTCTTCTGGTCTTCCACAGCCCTGCTGGGTACTGGATACTGGCATACCTTGTGGGGTTCCTTTCACTTTTTCGGGGAGGCAATGAGGAGGCACAGAGCCCCCTCGGGTGCAGGAAGGCAATTTTCCATTCTTGCCACCTTGGTTCAATGCTTTATTTTAAAATTCATTTTGGATTGATGTCACGGGTACACCCGCTCTGATAGAGCGAAACTTAGCTGTTGAAAGACAAAAAAACTTGAAGCTGTGGTTTGGGGGTCGAGCCACCCTGCCCCCACGGTGCGGTTGGGTTACAACAGCCAGGTACACACTTGCTTAAGGAACAAGGAAGTGTTGGCCCTCAGCCAAAGAGGACTAACAAGACTTTATTGACCACAGGTCAGATTCCCCTGGGGCATAAACGGAGCCCTGCCGGAGGGCAAATTGAGCCGATCCTCCTCAGAGCAGCCGGTCTGCATTCGGGGACTCTCCCCTTGGTTCGGGACACCTCCCAAGGTAACTTCTCGAGGTTGAAAGCCCTCATCTTTTAGGTGAGTGATATGTGCATTTTGGGTCATTATTCCTAAAGCTTAAGAATTCTTAAGTTGGTTGTGTAGTATTAACTTTCCCTTACATCATTGAACCTGTGGTTTACTAATGTTCTCAGAATTCTAAACAATTTTGATTGAAGAATAAATTTCGTTGAGTTTAACACCTGTCTAACTTGATTGTGTGAGTTGCCGCAACAATTGATTAGGGAACACATTTTTCGTAACATAATTGGTGGCATTATTTGCCTCTGAATTTAACAGGCCTTGAAAGGCACCAGTGCTCTTTAGCCTACAAATGGGATGTTTCTGGTAGATTTGTTTCCTTGAATTCCTTCTGCAGAAATGCCCCTTCCACCCCCAACAGTAACATATGAAACGAGGAGGAAGGAAACTGGTTTTATGCTGCTGCTGGTTTAATGTTAGTACAAAGTCTTCCTAGCAAAGATGCATTACTGTGAAAATCTGGGATTTAGTGGGTCATTGGAAGGCAAGGTAACCATCAGAAAACGCTACAGTTTGGCATCACAAAAGTAGCGTCAATCTATGAGGCCTAATCTTGTGTGCAGTAATTCATGGGTGGTCCATAAAAGAAAAGTGGTTCTGCCACAGTGAAGTAAATTCAAGGCTGCTGTGAAGAGGAGAAGAATAATCTTGGTGGATGAGAGAGGAGCAATGAGCTAGTATCAAGGAAAATTTAGGCTGGATTTTAGAAAAACCTTTCTAGTGGTAGAAATGGTGAAGCACTGCGATAGATTTTCTGGGAATGGTATGGATCTGCAGAGCTAGAAGTCTTTAAGAACTGATGAGACAAAAATCTATGAGATAGGACATCACTGAAGTCAATCCCGCCATGGCATAGGATAAGCTAGATGACCCCCTGAATTTCCTCTAGACTATTTTTATCTAAACCTGTAGATTTTATTGCATGGCTCTTGACATTTTACACTTTGCCTGTAGTACCACATTCTGGAAAAAAGGACTGTGGCTGTCACTTAACAAGTTTCTAACTACTGTTATTGTGAAGATGAATTCCAAATTGTGGCCAAGGCCAATCAAAGGGAAATAAAGCAACTCCAAACTGAGAGAGATAGATTTTAAGCCAGGCCTGTGGTTTGTGAATACTTTGTATTGACAAGACTGGAGAAGTCCAAAATATAGGGTAGAGCAACTTCTCACTGGTAAGCATTACATACTGTCGTGAAACTTGCATTCCAGTAAGAATTAAATTTTGCTAGAGGCTGAGATTTTTAAGGTTTCCCACTGCCTGAAAAACATGGAAATGGTTTTCTATGCATGTTTATTTATCCCTTTTCACCAGGAAAATACTTTTACAGCCATTACAGCAGTGCTTTAGAGAGTTTAATATAATTGAAATGCTGTAGGCAGGGGAAAAAAATCATGTTTTGGAGGTGGAGTTCCCAAAGGAAACTGAGTTCTGGCTCCAGCTACATTTTCTTGCTAGAATCCTGCTTTTTAGATAAATGTCAGACAGGAGTTTTGAAGCTGAAAATAGAAGCAGATGATGAAAATAATTCTAATCACTACAGCAAGATACAGAAACAGCAGAATAGGCAAGTGGTCCTAGGTGAAGCTAATAAATCCATGTCTGACAGCTAGATACATTGGAGTGTACAAATTATATGCTTTTATCCAGGGAGAATTTTTGAGCAAGATTAAGGTTTTAATGTGATTGCCTTCTCGTGACAATTGGAAGGAACTGCATTATTCGTTGCAGTGAGAGGGCACTGAGCTAAGGTCACTGAGTGTTCAGTCTTCCACACTGCACTTGAATCACCTTAGGTAGCAAATTACATGCTCTACTTTAAACAAGAAAACAGAGGCAAATCGCAATAGCCGAGAAAGAATGGAGGCGTGCACAGGTTCTCCTGACTTTAGATGAACGCTGAATGTCATGCTAAGGGAAAGAATGGCTAAAAGACAGAAAGAAATAAAAATGACATGTCCTATTTACATTTGTTTGTGTATTTTAAAATACAGTTGCTTTATTCTTAGGTTATTGCTGAAGTACATGGATCTTTAAGTAGCAAAAATATAACAATGTAGGAAATGCAACCCCTCCCTCCTTCCCCCGTACCCTCCATTTCAGCGATTAAAGTACTTTGGATACTTTGATGTTTTAAAATCTAATTCCTTTGTTGTGATTTTTATGGTGGCTTTGAAGGTTACTTTGCAGTTTTTTGTATTTTCTTTCCTAATAGTTTTATCAGGACATGCTTCTATTACAGCTAAGGCACTTAAAGGAAATACATTATTTAAATGTGAAATGGAAAGACAGAAAATGTAGGACTGTGGTGCATTTTTCTTTGTCATTCAGAGACATAATAGAACAACTCAGAAGACATAAAAATAAAATTAATATGGGAAACCGCGTACTCTCCTGGCTTATCTGCTAGCCACATCCAGATGTGGTCCTTCCACCTTTAACTAGCACCAGCTTTGTTTTCAGAATACAAATAAGTAAGTAGCTTATATCCATGTATTCTGAAGGGTAAAAAAGCAAGGCACCGATTTAAAAAAAAATGGCTGAACAAACCTTCTGCTTCTGACAGTGGAAAAGGGTCTTTCTTTTTAACTGCCTCCATGCATTTATGCTATGCCAACCATTCTCAACCCAATTCATTTTATTATAATAATAATTGTTCTTTATTGCAGTAACATCTAAGGCTCCCAAATAGGGTTCAAGACCCTATTATTCTAGGCACCATCCATGTGCATAATAAAACCATCTCTGCTGTAAAGAGCTTACGATCCTGACATATGACAAGGCACAACAGTAAAAGAGAACAAACAATCGCAGAGGAGGGTGGAGGGGAAGCTATCAAGAAAACCAATACACTGGGTGTGCTAAGTAGCAATGTCTGAACACTAACTGATTAGCTATCATCAAGGGCTTTGTATAATCTGTAGAAATAGTTTTTCACTGTGCCTTCTATATCACTTAGTTTTCAGTTTTTAAAATGCTAATGTGCTTATTACACCTCTTGAATAAACAACTAGAGGGGGAGCAGGGGAAGGAAAGCTGAAAGATGGAAATGATACAGGATCTCTAAGGATAAGACATAAGGATAGGTGAGTTTAGCTCTGACTATACCTGATAACTGTACCCAAGTACCTTAAGGGAAATTTCACTGCTTTAGTCTTAAAAAGGTCTAAAGGAAAATGGAATCACTTTTGTTTTTAATACCTTTACGATACATCTACTGCAGATCTGAGAAAACAATGCATGCATGCACAGATTGAATTATTTTATTTTTTCCTTGTGTAAGTGTTTTTAAATAGTGAACATGGTAATTTGGATGGATATTAAAAAGAGGTTGAATTAGTTTCTTTGACTGAAATGCAGAAGTCTCAATTTTCTCTTTCTGTTCTTGAATTATGGGATCATAACATCCCTTCCCAGAATGGAGTTTGTATGGATTTTCTATAATACACATGGGTGCTAGAGTCCTGTAAATTTTCTGCTAGTCAATTATTATGTGAGCATATCAATGAGAATGGATGACCGCAGATGACAGTGAAAGTAGAAATAAAGATAGCTGCATTGTTTTGTCTCAACGAAGCCTTAAGAGAAACTGTGTAGTGTTGGCAGTTCCTCAGTTTAAGCTACTAAATGTGATGCTTTGGAAGTATTATTATTTGATTCTTTGAAGAGAAAAAGAAGTTGTGGAAAAAAAATATGTGGTAAACCAAGTTTGTTAATCTGCTCCAAATAGGTATCCTTTAACAAAATTTCTCCAGGATATATATACAGAATCAGTATAAGATTATAAAGTCCTGACTGGGCCAGAAGTAACTGTGTTCACTGGAATAGTTTTTTTATGCCTTGCAAGTTACTCTTGTTCATGAGGGTTCAGAAAGTTCCCTAAACCTCACTGTAGTTTTCTTTTTTGGCCAGATAAGACTGCCTCTTCCTCACTGGCACATGCGCATTTTGCCATCAGCCTCCTTGTGAGCGATGCCACCAGAGCCTTCATGTAACATGTAGCTGTACGGGGATGGTAGAGCTGCTGGGGGAGCCTCACACGTACCATCAGCGAGTTCTCTCAGGTGCCTACTGCTGAACTGTGCTGAACATCTGCGGGCCTCGGGGTGGGAACACAAGGCCGGAGGCTGCAGCTGCGGTTGCCTTTTGGAGATCAGGATGATCCTGGGGGCTGGCTTGAATGTAAGAAGAGAGAAGATGCTAAAGTTCCTGCGGAGCTGAGGAGATGAGGTGGCTCCCGGGGAGACGCGGCTGTGGTGGCAGCAGTGAACCAGGCTCATGGGTCCAGTTTTTAATAGCCACACCTGGGGTGAGCCACTTTCAGGAGAGCACTAGGTGAATTTAGGCAGTTAGTCTTCTAACTAGTCTAGAAATGGACTTCTCCAGAGGGACATTCAGAGCAGGCTCCTATGGTTTCTCTCAATCTAAATTCTGTGTAGACAGTATAAAGTTAGCCAGCCCTGCCTCTGGGGAATGACCTCACTGAAAGTGAACTCCATTACTTCGTCCTCTTGCTTTGCACATGTTAGTATAAAAGTAATAATAAAACAATACTTGTAGGTAGCTTTTTCCTTTGGGTAATGAACAGGAATATGGTTGTGCAAGTAGAGTGCTGTGCAGCCGTTCTCCATTGGAGGAAAAATGGCAGAGAATGGCCTTCTCAATTCTAGTAACTATTGTTACCAACAAGTTTTGCCCCCAGTCCAAGATAGCTGTCACCTCCAGAAATCAGTAGTCATTGTGAAGTGCTTGTCTCCCTCCACTGAATTCAAAGAGCTCTCAGACAGCTTAGTCCAGATGCCTTTTTGATGGGTAAAATAAACTGTAATGAATCCCACCTCAGTGCTGCCTCCTTTAAAAGGATGTGATGAGGGATCAGCAGAAACTTTGTGGTGAGGTTTGCAGGGGAGCGCAAGGTGGTGAACGTAATGGCTGGTGTCTGCTTCTGCACCTGACATCCACAGCTGTTTCTCTACCCTACTCTTTTCTTCCCAAGATGTAATCTTCAA
This sequence comes from Haliaeetus leucocephalus, assembly GCF_000737465.1. Taxonomy (NCBI): domain Eukaryota; kingdom Metazoa; phylum Chordata; class Aves; order Accipitriformes; family Accipitridae; genus Haliaeetus; species Haliaeetus leucocephalus. The sequence goes on along the minus strand of NW_010972820.1, from coordinate 6,053,005 downwards.
TGTTAAATGAACCAATTATATTAGCAAGGGCTTGTGCATGTCTTTGGCAAACACGCAGGAGACCATGCAAGTCTTTTGAGAACTGGCTGAAGGAAGCCTAGCAAGGGGTAGGTATGTGCCTTTTGCATTTTGAAAGCATCACTCCATTAGAAGAACCCTTCTGAGAAAGGTTTATCTGGAAAACTGAAAAGCCTGGTGTCTCCATCTCTCTGGCTTAACACACTTAAAAGTATTAAATATATGAAGCTTAACTTTTGCCTTTTTCCTATCATTTCCTCTTGGCTAGCTCAGGTGGTGCCGTCTTTGACTTGATGGCTTCAATATATTGTTAGAGTTTATTTACAGATGAAATGGGGAGCCTGGGGAACTAAATCCAGCTGAGCACTATACTAGACAATGGCTCGTCTGGGAGGTAGGCACTGCAATGATAAGTCTAGCCATCATTTTTTCAGTTTTAACCCTTTATACACAACTGTTTTGCTTATGAATTTAAAATTGCTCTTTTCCCCTCTCTGCGTAAAACACGTGCACACACACACACACATGCATACAGATGTGTACATGCAATGTGTATGCGTGCACATGCACACACACTTTTTCCTTGAATCTTGTGAAAAAAGCAGATATCCTTTTCCTGCTAAGCTGAATTGTGTTCTGCAATCTGCCACTGTTTTACAAGGTGGATTTTAAGAATTAAACAGAAAAAAATGAAACCTGTAGGAAAAAAAGCAAGCACTTGATCTAGTCAGTGTCAATTAAAAAGGAGCCTCTGATGCAAATGTCACATCAGCACCAATTTTGTCACTTAAGAACTTTAAGATCAGAAGCAATTACCTTCAGTAGCACCTTGTTTTTATGTGTCTACCCTTCATAGCCTTGGCTAGCAACTTGGCCTACACCATAATTTATACTGACATCTAATTTCGGTGGATCTGCAAGCAATCTAACTGAAGATGGAGATACGGAGAGTGAGGAGTCCTGCTTTATCACTGCAGACATAAAGATTCATTATTTTTTGCCAGTTCAGAAAGCGAGTCTTATGGGAATGAAGTTTTTTTTTGTGTGTGTATATGTCTGTTTTGCATATCTCATTACTTGAATTATTTCCTGGTTTAGGCAAATGATTGCTGCCTTTAACTAGATTATTCAACACTCTAACAATTCACAAAGAAAAAAAAACCAGCCAAGTACTACTAGCATTGAGTAGATTTACCATTTTCAAGTGTCTCTGCAAAATGAGAGCAAAAAAAAAAAAAAAAAAGAGAGCATTCATCGCTAATCATATTCTTTGAAGTATGGTAAAGACCTGGCAATTTTATATTGTGTGTGAAAGTCACAGTATTAGACTAAGATTATTTTAAGAAACACTTTTATCATTTTCTAACTGGCAGAAAGGGCAAGTCTGCCAGCCATGCAGCTTGATGTTTCCTCGTGAAACAATAAAAGAACCCCACAATGATGTCATTAATGACTTGCATCCATTTTCTCTGATGCCTAAACCTGAATATAGAGAACAGAGCCTATCTCTGTGCTATTATCCAGCCTTCTATTCAGACCAGGCTAATACCAGCACAACTTCTTTTGCGATGCTTGTTCCCTAAGCCAAGGAATTTGCATATCACAAAGAATAAGGTTATGTAACCCAGTTGTTGATTTCCATAGCGCAAAATGCTGTCAGGGTTGTTTTTGTCACAAGTAGCATGGTTTTAAATTAGGTGTTATAAAAATGTGTGTTCTTGCTTGTTATTTTACAGTATGCAGAACTGCTTAATGTTGTAAATACATAATTAGTAAGAGAAATGTTTGCAAGTTGTATGTCAGTATGTACCTTTTCAATTAGTGTTGTGCAGATGGTGAAACAAGACAATTGACACAAAAGACAACTCTCACTTCTCTATTTGAAAATGCAATTGCCCTTACAGCTTGCTTTCCCAGACTGTTTTGAGATTGTTGTAGGTCACTTTCATACCAACTCTTGCAGAACAGTTGCAAATGCCATACATCAAAAGTTTAGGTGACTTTTGGTTTTGGTTTGTGTTCTTAAGGTCCACCAGAGAAAGTGACCGGTTTCAGATTGGACCAAAAGACAGAGAGCCTGAATATCGACAGACACTGAAATCTGACAAGCGTTGCATAATGACCATGAGGCTGAGGGCAGTTTACTTGCTCAGCACCTGACTTACCTCTATTGTGCACTCACACGTAAAATGATCACCAAAGGGGAAAAAGAAAAAAAAAAGAATTTTCTGTGAAGAGGGAGAATAAACATGGGAGGGAGAAGTTCCTACTGATTCCCATTGCAAAAGTATTGGTTGCAGGTTCTTAAAGTATAAACCAAATTGATGAAGGGGTAAAAAAGGACAGTTTCACCACTTTAGTTTCTTGCCATGCTGGGAATGAAGGTTTTCTGAGGCATAACCTGAGGTACAGAAGTTACAGCAAACAAACAAATAAATACCAATGCAGATGAATATACAAAATTGACACAATCAGATTCCTGAGCTCCTAGTAGTTAATCTTCTACTGTAACACAGCTGAATTGGCAGAAGTGGAAGTGCATTTGGAAAGTTCAAGCATTTTTAGTCCTGCTGTATATATGGAACTATTAATTTTATATTATAGGGAAAAAGCACTGATTTGATCAGAAGCAACATTAGCACTGTCCCTACAGAAAGTATTCCATCTAGTGTCGTTTAAGTGGCCCTAGTTTATTTAGTCAAAGGAGTAACAAAATTAACTTAGACACCAACAGTTAGATGCCCAAATCAAGGACATTTGGGACCAAAAAGTCTTTGATTTTCAGGATGTCTTTTGATACTGTAGGCGTTATTCTGTCTGCAGGACAAATGCTATAGGTATGAAAACCTAAATGGCATCAGTCCTAACTGCACCTTTCTTATGTACAGAACAAAGACTTCTTTTTGCCTTCTTGGAGGGTTGGGAAGTCAGTCACAACCATGTGACGTACTCACAGGCATGGCTTGGACCTGGGTAGTAGGCAAAACACATCCCTCCCTCTGCCCTGCACCTCTACAGTCCCCACCCAGGGAAATGTTCCAAATGGTCTCACTCATCTCATCAGACTTCACTATCCAGGACCAAATGCTCTCATCTTTCTTTAGTGGAAGTTTCTTCTGGATACGAGGCAGCCTTCTCAGGACAGAGGATATCAAGGCAGAACAGAGAGCAACAACCATTTCACCTTCCTTGACTGATTTTTTTACTCATTTACAGAAATGAAGGTTCTGAGAGCTCTGAAGGGTGGTGAGGTCTTTATATCATTCTTCGGTGAACCATCAGTCTTGCCCTTTGCTTGTTAGCTCTCCTTTGACTTCTAATAATCTTTCTGAGACACCAGTTTATTCTATTAGAACAGGACCTTTCTACACAAGGTTTTCATTGTGCTTGGGATACAAGTTAAAGATAGTTTTATCCTGTGGTTTCAGAGGATAAAAAAACCAGACTTCATCTACTAGCTCCCTGAAATTCTTCCTGTTTGAGCTTTTGAAATTGGAAACTTCAGTTACACATGTATTTTTTGTGTCTATTTTTAACATCATTTAAGGCAGCTGCGATCACTTCTTTCAATAATATTTTGTATGACCAGCTCTTCACCGCCAACCCGAAGATGACCTAGCATTTTTTACTCCAAAGCTTGCTGCTGAAGAAACTTGTCAAGTACAATGTACAGAAACATCTGGGCCTTTCTGTTTCTTGACTTAATTCCAGGTATCTTTTATTCTCTATAATAATAAAATGAAGTTTCCATCTGAATGCAAATCTGATTCAGGGGTTTTAGAAAAATCTGCCGTGATATCAGTCTTTCCTTAAAATAATTTTTGATATAAACCATTTCTACATTGTCTGTGCTATTACTTTCTTTTTTTTCCTTTACTTTCTGTCACACTGCTAATGTACAGTGCAACTACAATGCCTTTATGTTTATTTATGGTTTTCTGAAGAAAGCCACTACCTGCTTCCCATCAGGATTGCTATTGCTCCATAACTGAAACTAGCACTCAGTCACCGAGGTGAGCAGCTTCAGTGCTGGCACAATCCGCAGCGGAGCCCTCCAGCGTGGTGCACGGGGGGTTTTCCCGAACCGGGGGGACCTTTGGGGGAGCCGAGAGAGCCGTCAGGAGCCCGCAGCTCGTGCGACAGCAAGGCCGTGGCGCGGCAGTTTGTGCGGCAGTTGGCGTGGAAGAGCGTGCGGGAAGGGCGCCGAAGCCCCGCCAGCTCGACCAGGGAGCAGCGGCATCCAGCCGGCAGAGAGCCACGGCCTCTCCCAGCTCTGCACCCACCACGACGGACGCAGCCGCCCAGACAAAGCTCTGGTGGGAACGTGCTGCAACCCAGGTGCGGGGCTGCAGGCTGTGCCCTGCTCTACGCCGGTGCCGGCGGGGAGGGGAAGCCGTCCCTCCGCTCAGTGGCAGAGCTGATCAGAGAGCTTTGGCTGGAACTCAGGGAAAAAAGGAGAGTTTCTGACCTTTGGAAGAAGGGGCAGGCAACTCAGGAGGACTACAGGGATGTTGGGAGGTTATGCAGGGAGAAAATCAGAAGGGGCAAAGCCCAGCTAGAACTTAATCTGGCTACTGCCGTAAAAGACAATAAAAATTGTTTCTATAAATACATTAGCAGCAAAAGGAGGGCTAAGGAGAATCTCCATCCTTTATTGGATTCAGGGGGAAACACAGTGACAAACGATGAGGAAAAGGGTGAGGTACTCAATGCCTTCTTTGCCTCAATCTTTAATAGTAAGGCCAGTTGTTCTCTGGGTACCCAGCCCCCTGAGCTGGAAGACAGGGACAGGGAACAGAATGAAGCCCCCCCCATAATCCAAGGGGAAATGGTTAGCGACCTGCTACACCACTTAGACACACACAGGTCTATGGGGCTGGATGGGATGCACCCAAGGGTTCTGAGGGAGCTGGCAGAAGTGCTCACCAAGCCACTTTCCATCATTTATCAGCAGTCCTGGCTAACCGGGGAGGTCCCAGTTGACTGGAAGTTAGCAAATGTGACACCCATCCACAAAAAGGGCTGGAAGGTGGATCTGGGGAACTACAAGCCTGTCAGTCTGACCTCAGTGCCAGGAAAGGTTATGGAGCAGATCATCCTGAGTGCCATCGTGGGGCATGTACAGGACAACTGAGTGATCAGTCCAAGCCAGCATGGGTTTATGGAAGGCAGGTCCTGCTTGTCTAATCTGATCTCCTTCTATGACAAGGTGACCCGCTTAGTGGATGAGGGAAAGGCTGTGGATGTTGTCCACATAGACTTCAGTAAAGCCTTTGACACCATTTCCCACAGCATTCTCTGGGAGAAACACCTGTCCAAGCCATGAGCAGCCAGTACTCTTCGCTGGGTAAAAAACTGTCTGGATGGGTGGGCCCAAAGAGGTGTGGTGAATGGAGTTAAACCCAGTTGGTGGCTGGTCACAAGTGGTGTTCCCCAGGGCTCGGTATATTGTTTTTTTGTTTTTGCTTCATTTGGCGGGGGGGGCAGATTTTTTCTTTTGTTATTCATCTTCCTGCCTTCTGTGCCTTTTTATCCATTACTGCAGTCTTATTTACCTGGCTTTTTTTTTCTCTGTATACTGAAAACAGTTGCGGAGCTATTTAGATTCTCTCCCAACAATGTTCTGAATTTCCATGTTGTCTCATAAGACCTGTCTACATTGATTTTAGAATCTCATTACTCCAAGGATTTAGCAGAAATCAGTCTGATGAGAAGGTGCAGAGACACCTTTTCTGTTGCAACACCCCTGATTGACCTTCAGGGCCCTGCTCATACCTTGTCGCATGCCCAAAAGACCCTGGCAAGCCTGCTCATTGCTTTGCCACTTCCTAAGCTGCTCTGTGAACGTTTCTGAAATATCTTCCCTACCTCTCAAGTATTTTTACCTTGGTGGAATAGGCAGTTATCTGGTTTTAAAAATCATCATATATGTGTCTTGCTTGCCAGTTGCCCACAGTCACCCCTACAGCCAAGAAATGTTAAGATAGAATAAAGTAAGCATTTATAAAACCCAAATATGAAGAGCTCAGGTACTATGTTTAGAGAAAGGAGTGTATACATAAAAGAAAATTCGTGTTTTAGATTGTCTCCAAAAAGTTTCTTTCTTTCTTTGATCAAACAAGCTGTCAGGATGCTTAGATGGACTTGCACACACAAGGATTTATTGCACAAAATCTTTCTCCAGTACTATTACTTTCACAGAAGAGAGTCCTTATTTTGGGGATACATATTACCTTATGTGCCATCAATTCTCTCCAAGTTTCTCTTCAGATTCAGACCTTCGGAATGCAGATTCATATCTGAAGAATTTCTGGGGACTCTTGACTTGGCTCCTTGTCTGAATAAAGTGCTGAAAATGATTTACTGGGCTAATTAATTTTCAGAAAGACTGATGCTCTTTGGGTATAATTTTTAAAGTCACCAATTTTCCAGGTGTTAGAGTGACTATCTCAGTTCATAACTAATCACAAACTTACAAATGACTAGGAAAATGCTCCTTTCCCCCAGATGAGTGTGAATCAACAGGCAAGTCACCATCATCATCATCAAGTCCCCAAATTTTCTTTCTAACACAAGCCTTCATTCTCCTTACTCTTTTTGCTTATTCTTATCCTTTGCTAGAAAGATTCCCCTAAAAGCACTTCAGAGCCCACTTCTTTGAATATCCACCCTAAACTTAGTATCATTGATTTATTCTATTTAGAAGGGATCTCTGGAGCTCATTTAAAGGTGCTCGAAGCAAGCTCAGTTTCAGAGTTCGATCAGAACCATACTGAACCAAGTATGAAAATCTCCAAGGATGGAGACCCTGAAACATTCTGGGAACCTGTTCCAGTGCTTAATCCCTCTCACCATGAACATAGTTTTTCCTTGGTCCAGGCAAATTTCCTCTGCTATGTCTTGTAACAATTGCCTCTCATGCTTTTGCTTGTCAACTCTGAGAAAAGTTTGGCTCTATCTTCTCTATTGCTCACTTTTGGGTAGTTGAAGGCAGCAGTCTGATCACCCCTTAGCCTTCTTTTCTTCAGGCTGAACAAATAAATTTCTTTTGGTATGTCATGTGCTGCAGTCTCCTAATCACCCGAATCATCAGTTGCTACTGGGAGCATCCAAAGCTAGACACTGTCTTGGACCAAGCTGCACAAGGGCAAAACAAAAGGAAATAATCACTCTCTGAGATCTTCTGGCTACACTTCTTCTGTCCAGTATGCTGTTAACCGTCACTGCCATAAGGGTGCACTGCTGCCTCATATTCAACTTGCTGTCCACCGTCCCCTTATCTGCAGAGCTGATTTCTAACCAGTCACCTCCAGCCTTGCTGTTACTTGCCTTTGTCTTTGCTTTCGTCCACCTTCATGGGCCAGCTGTTTTTCCATCTGTCAAAGTCCCCTGCTCCCCCTCCAGTGTATCAGCTGCTCCCCTCTGTTTGGTGTTGTTCATGAACCAGATGATCCTGTCCCAAATGGGTTTAGTAGTATCAGTCCTTGTACTGAGCTCTGAGGAGAGCCACTTGTAGCTGGATGCCTGTTAGACTCTGAACTGTTGACCACAATCCTTTGAGTGCAATGATCCAGCCAGTTTTTCCCTCTCCTTGAAGTCTGACCATCCTGTCTGTACCCATTCAGTGTGCCTACAGGAACGCTGTGCGAGACTGTGTCCGAAGCCTTGCTAAAGTCAAGGTAAATGACACACACTGCTTTCCTTTTGCCTGCAGAGCCAGTCATTTCATCATGGAAGGCAATCAAGATTAATTGGGATAATTAAGGATAATTATAGATAAAGGCTAATTATAGAATTTTCCCTACCTTCCATCAACTTCAGAACCACATTTTACACCCTTACTCTGGTGGTTAGCTTTCTATTCTAGTTTCTCGATCTGCACTGGTGACAGACTTATTAATTCCCCTTCATTAGTCCCCAGTTGCATAGATTTGAGTCTTCTCATGAATTTCAGGTACTCTTTTATCTCTTTTATCACCTCTTTTCCCTTGCAAACTCAGTATATCATTCACATTTCTCTTTGGGCTTTGTCTCTATCTACATCTATCTCCTGTTCTTCTCTTGAGAGTCTGGTTGCTTATTTCATTAGTTGCACTGCGGCTTCTGCTTGGCTCTTGTCATTATACTCTAGAGCTTCAAGCTCTTTATGTAGAAATATATTCGTAACTTGGTTGTATTTACGTTTGAGTAGATTACTGGTACAAGTACTACCATATGTGAATTTGGCATGGAGCTATGCACTAGCTTAATCATAGCTATTATATATTTAAAAATATACTTTGATTTATGCAGACTAGGAACATGCTTTATATTGATAGCTTATTGATAGGTAGGATAACACATTTAAAATTGGTGCCCAACTTTCATAGGCAAAAGACGTAACTGCACACTTAGGCTGAAATGTTCTATAGTTTTGTAGTAGGGGAAAAATGCATATGTACATTTGCAATTTCAGTTGGTGGGTGCCCAATTTATATACGTATGCTGCAAATGTGGGTTTTAAAAGAAAATAATAACCTGCTGTACGTCTTGGAGTTTTGGCAGGCTTTGATTTGCACCTAGGTAATTGTCTTGTACTGCAAACCTGAAGGATCATTTATAAAGCTTTTAGATGGTGACCATAGCAGTATTTAGGTGTAAAAGAGATTACTGTAGTAAATGAATCTTGTCTAAAAACTAGCAGAAGAAAATTTGTTTGGTGTTCAGTTAAAAGCACTATGACTTTATCATGTATCTTGACTCAGAATTTTGGCTGTAACTCTTCTGGCTCACACAGTTGCAAAAGGAAAAAGGATGCATGCTCCCCCTCCTCTCTATTTCTTATCCAGAACCAAGCAATTATGTTTTAGAAGAAACCATTTAAAGGACAACCAATTTCACTGCAAGCATCTAGGCCTCCAGCAGTTTAGCATGACTCTTGCTGCAATGACATCTGTAAATGTGTATCGTTGCTGCAGTGTGCCTCCTAGTGTTTTCTATAATTCTGTGGCAGAAACCATGTTATTTACTGCCTGCTGCGTTCAATACTGTATTTCAGTAGTTACTGCCATAATGGACATATTACACTCACCAAAACAGTCTGCCTGGGAATCTAGGTAGACACTTCTCTGTGTGTGTGTGTAAATGCAAACTGCTCAGACGTCTATGTTTTTAGCTACACAAGAATACATAATTGAGAGAAGTGGAAAGATTTTGACAGATACATAGAAATATATTTCTTGAGAGATGAATACCTCACAGCATTTACAACATTCTGATTGTCCAGTGTATTGCTTTTGAAATAGATACCTTCTTTTCTCCTGACTGAAGAATTATTTCCGTAAAATGGACTTTTCCCCAGCAGAAGTGGATTATGATAAATGGATAGAAAGTGCTGCACTTAACTCACAGGTTACCTTTCAAGTAGCTTGATACTCCCATTGAGCATTCCTGTCTTCCGAGCTGATAGCATCTGTAAAGTGGGTGGCAAACATCCTGCTGTGGTTACCTAGCATCCTATTCTCTCTACTTAAGATAGTATATACGGGTCCAAACTGTTTGAGTCTGTACTGGCAGGAAAGCATTGTAGCCCATACTGTCTATGTGTATCTGGCAGAGTTGTTGCATTACAGCCTACTTCTAAATGATTCATATGCAGGACCAGAACTACAGTCCACTCATCCTACTGAATGCCGAAAAAGACATGCAAAAAATGAAAACAGACAATAGCTGAATACAGCTGAAAGACAGAAAGGTCCTTATGGAAGTGTCATCAAGCTGAATCTACACAAGGTAGAGTGGAATGCAAATAGTTTTCTGTATTTTAAAATACACATTAGTCATAGGATGGAAAGGAATATTAAAATTAAAGAATTCTGGCAGTCCAATTGCATATTCAGCTTTAATTTTTGCTGCTTTGTCCATACACTTGGTCATACTTTCTTTAATCACCAGGTCAAATGGATTTTTCCCCAGAGACCACTCTTTTGTCTTAAACTTGAATTCTTACACCCCTAACTAATATAATTCCATTCTCTCACCTAATTTTCCATTCTTTTTTTCTGTACTTTTCCACCAGAGAAAAACTGAATGATGAGTTTGGATTTTTTTTTTTTTTTAAGAGAAAAAGTCATCCTGGGACTAGCTTAGTCAGAGCTAGTCTGAACAAGAATATTGGTCGGAACAGAATGGTTTGGTCAAAGTTCTGAGCATCTCAAACAAGGTTGTATACTGGGAAATAGTGAGCAGCTTTAACAGTAGGTTATACTTCCAGCACTGCTTATGGTGTATCTTGTCAAAACCAGGAGAGGAAAAGAAATATTTTAAAAAGCAAGCAAACCTTAAATAGTGTCAGTCTAGGTGCTATTGTCAGTTCTTTTTCTGCTAATGCTAGTAAATCATCTCAGATTTATTAAAAAAGAGAAAAAATGGAGTAGTTGTCCATCAAAGAAAACAAAAAGTTGGTGATTTATAAGAGGTGAGAAGGCCAAACTGAAGGAAGTTCAAGTGTCCCCTGAAATCTCAGCCAGTGCTGTAACAAACCTGAGTTACAAGCCTTTCCAGGAAAGGGATGAGGAAAAGAAAGTGTGCCCTCAGCAGAAAGAAGTGAAGCAGATACTGATTCAGCTGGGTTGGTGGTTTTTTTTTTTTTGGTGTTTTTTTTTTTTTTATCTCTGGCAGACTATGAGCTTAATGACAGTGAAATTATGATTAGTAGGTCATCAGGCTGAAGCTGAAATCTATGAATGCCCAAGAGGAATAGTCTGAGTATTCCTCCTATATTGGATAAGTAGGCCAAGATAAATCCCTTCTGACTACTATGCTAAATGTATTTGAAAGACAGAGAGGTAAGGACAAAAAATGTGTGTATGGCTATCCTCAAACTAGTCAAATCTGTATTTTTACATGTTGACATAAACTATGGTTCTAATCAAAAGTGGAAAAAAAGGAGTGTAAGAAGAAAACAGTGTAAGAAATGGTGGAAATGTAGTTGAAATGAATAAAAAATGTGCTATTGATGGAATCAGATACAAGGAAAGTTGTTTTTATTTTGAGCAGGATACTGGATAGGACCTCCAAGGCCTTTTTTCCTTGCTGGACATGACAGAAGTCAGGAGTAATGTAGAGATGTCTCAAATTTAGACTGAAAACTCAGGTCAGGTAACAAAAGAGAAGGCAATATGCATTTTCCTTTTGGATTGTAGCTTTAGTGAATAACTTGACAAAAAAAAAAAAATTATACAGGAATCTCAGGTGAACTGAAGTCTTACAAATCAGTTGAAAATAGTACCTCTGAAACCTTGCCAAATAAAAAAGCCCCTTGCAAGCAACTGGGAGGACTTGTGTTTTCAAAATGCAAGCTCAGATTTGTCCAGTAAGGGCAGGGGTCATGCTGAGAACTTCGATCTTGCATTCAGACTTAAGCTTATTTCTGCATCAAAGACATTGTGATGCTGTGATGGATGGCTGCAGTCTGCTTGATTGGACCATTGGATTACTGCTTGATTTCCTGATATTGAAGAGCTAAACATAAAGCATACCGTCACCATTGCTGGGAGTGCTTCTATTGACACTGAGAAATATTTATTTATGCTGGTTACACTATAGTTGAAGTATGACAGCAGGGGTTATGTTTTATTCACCTTTAGAATTGCATGATAGGAAAAGGAGCGACATAGGAGCCTTTACATAAGCTTATTATTTTCAGACAGTCTTCCTAAACAAGAGAGTGATCTTCACAGAGGCAGCTACTCTGGCTTTTGGACTTCTACAAAGTGAAGAGGGAAAAAACACTGGTTCTATTAAGTTGTGAGCAAATAGGTATTACCTGGATACTTTGCAATCTTTTGGGCTTTTCTAGTTAATAGGATTTATGTTTCCTTCTTTGCAAGACTTATGTTTCTCTTATGCTAAAAGATACCATATTTCAGTACTGTGAGACCTAGGATGATGTCTTATTGCAGCAATGAATCTATGCACATGACTGTGAGAGGAGAAACATAAAGTAGAGGCAGCTAATTCATTTTGAAACCTTTATATAATTTTACATATCAGCCTGAATCTGTACCTATTTAACAGTAGCATTTGCCTTTACCATTTCACGTACGTGCTTCATTCCATTGGCATTTAGAGTGATTTAAATTACTACAGCCACATGAGAAGATTTTTGAATCTCAGGCTCCCTGTGGCTTTTTCAATGCCTGTTTGCTTTTTATAGCTTTGATTCTTTTTCTTACAATGATTAAGAGGTGAGACCAACAAAAAACAAAACAAAGTCTTCTCTGAATGTACTTAGGACCTGGTATGAAATGCAGCCAGGGACACATTCTTTCTATCTCCATAACACATAACAAGAAAAGACAAATTATAAATGACAGTACTCCAGCAGACAGAACACATGTAAGATTAATAAAAGTGGGACTGCTGATTAACTTGATCACTCCCTGAATGATGATATAAGTCTGAGCAAGTGCCAGAGATTTATTTATTAAAAATGCTTAGGAAGATGATGTTGGTGTTCGGCCTTTTTTGTTTAATGCACTTTAAGGATTCAAATTCTGCAGAAGTACACTTTTCAAGCAAGTTTAAAATAGCACTGTAGTTTTAAAATGTACTTCATAGCGCTGCTCTTGAGAATTAGGCTTAATTTTCCAAGATAAAAAAGTCACAAATGTTGATGCATCATTATCTGAAGTGTACTGCACACTTAGTTTTTATGTGGAAGAATAGCGTTAAAGAGCCAATTTGAGGAGTTGGATGAAACTATACCAGTAATAAATATGGATTGTTTGCAGTTGGAATTGGTTTTAAATTGGCTCCTTCAGTTTGTCTGGGTTTTTTTATATGAAAGTGTTGCTTATTTTAAGGAACAAGTGCCATGTAGTATTGCTAATGAAATTATAGAAAAGAAAGAGATCATTTAAAATTTCTCTTATGGGTTACTCCCTAGATATTACATGTCTAATTTTTTAATTTTCTATAAAACAATATTTTGTGGATTTTTAAAAAATATTTTTCAAAGCACAAATGTCATTAAGTTACTAGAATCTTCTAACCTACTCATCTGATCTGATATTTCAGTGGCACTAATTCACCTTGAAAGGATCATCTTCTCAAGAGCCTGAAGTTAAGGAATTTGTATTCTTTTTACCATAGAAACTGTGAAATATTTGAAACCACAAAAATGAACAAATGACCTGGATTAAATAAATACATAATGTTCAGAAAAAAAGTTAGGCAAATTTTAACCCTTATTTTCTGTTGTCAAAAGCAGATCTGACCTTGTCCTAAATCTAACAAGGGCTCAAAAATCCATGATCTCATATGGTGATATAGGCACTAGTACTTAATCGAATCCTCTGGATTCTTGCAAGAAGAAAAAATGTGATCCTAAACTTTGGTCCTGCTATGTGCAGTCCTAATCTTAAAGACAATGGGAAGCATAAAACATAAAACCAAGCCAGAGACCATTTGCACCAGAGAAGTATAAGCCAGTTTTACTGTCACCACCAGCTGATGCCACTAGTAGCTCTAGTTTTATGTCCACATTTAGTGGGGTCTTCTGCTTAAAGAACACCACTTTGGCCATAAAACCAGTTCTCAGTGCAGTCCAGGGAACAATGAAGCCTCATACTTTAAATTGATTTTTTGTGAGTTTCCTGATCCTATACCTACCCTCATCCAACCCTGACTGTAGCCAAAAACCTCTACAAAGAACAGAAAAATATGCAAATTATCATTTCCTTCTGGAACAAATCCTTGCTCTGAACTAACAGCCCTCCCAAGATCTATCCATATCAGAACAGAATGAAACTCTTCCCTCATTTTGCATTATCATCCAGTGCTAATCTAATCTTCTTCAGCTGCTGCCTTTCCAAACCATACTTGCGATACCAAACCTAGCCCAGAGACTTCTTTTCAGGTCACAAAACTGATAAAAAGAACCCACAGATTTGCTTTTCTCCCCTTCAGCACAATCTCTCAATCTAAACTGACGGGGCTTTTTGTCACCCACTGGACTATGTAGTTCTGCAGTTTCTGCTTTCTGTAAATGAACTCTTACTCAAGACTTAACTATTCATAAATATTGGCCCAGAGAACCAGCTCCCTGGACAACAGAAAACAAAGGTTTTTGTCTTCTGGAACCAGCCTTCCTCCTTCTAATGGTGGTCCTGGTAGTAGGTCTCAGTAACAGAGTTGTTAAGTTCCTGTACTCCAAAATCCGTATTATAAATTTGCCTGGAAGTTCCTCTATGGGCTAGATTAAAATATGAACTATTTCCTTTCTAGAAACTGCTTTCTTCCTCACCCAGAGCCCTTTTGAATGCATAAATCTGATGCTTTTATTTCAACTTTCCACAGCCCAAGGTCTAAGCCCTAATCCAGAACAAGAAAATTAAAAAGGCCCTTTTTTTCTTTCTGAAACCTTCATTCTAAACTGGTGTCATTTGCAGGACCAAATACTGAAACTGGATCTTCAAGATCTGCTGTTTCTATTAAGAATTCCCAACTCACTAAGGAATAAACCTCTGTCCATAGGGTCAGGAACTTTTGTCATGGTTTAACCCCAGCCAGCAACTAAGTACCATGCAGCTGCTTGCTCACTCCTCCCTGCTCCTGGTGGAATGGTGAGGAGAATGGGAAAAAAAGTAAAACTCGTGGGTTGAGATAAGAACAGTTTAATAACTAAAATAAAATATAATGATAATAACAATAATAGTAATAAAAATATACTAAGAGTAATAATTGTAATGAAAAGGAATATAACAAAAAGAGAGAAATAAAACCCAAGAAAAGACAAGTGATGCACAATGCAATTGCTCACCACTTGCTGACCGATGCCCCAGCAGCGATCTGCCCCTCCTGGCCAACTCCCCCAGTTTATATACTGAGCATGACATTCTATGGTCTGGAATATCCGTTTGGCTAGTTCAGGTCAATGGTCCTGGCTGTGCTCCCTCCCAGCTTCTTGTGCACCTGCTTGCTGGCAGAGCATGGGAAACTGGAAAATCCTTAACTTAGAGTAAGTGCTACTTAGCAACAACTAAAACTAAACAACTAATAATGTTGTGTGTTATCAACATTATTCTCACACTAAATCCAAAACACAGCACTGTACCAGCCACTAGGAAGAAAATTAACTTTATCCCAGCTGAAACCAGGACAGCTTTACAGGACCTCAAATAAATCTAACTCCTTGACTTGTCCAGTCCATGACCTTAGCCATAATGATGACCCCATTCCTAGGTTTTCAAACAGAATAAAGAGAGAGATGGGGGGTGGGGTGGGGGTGGGAGGTGGGCATTAAGCTATTTTTTTTGCCACAGTGCAACAAAATGTCTCAGTGAGTCCTGAAGGATAAAGAAACATGAATTTACATTCATGTCTTCAGGCCTTGGTCCCAGGAAAGTTAATATGAACCACAGCTCTACTCATATGCTAATAGCTTTTACGTGTTTACAAGAACAGAACAAAACACCAACAAAAAAATCTTCCAATGTGAAAAGAAGCTTTCTTCTGGGCCAGCTCCCTGAGACATACTGCCATGCAGTGTTCTCTAAACCTCAGCGGAGCCAGCATCCTGAGTCTGTACTTCAATGTGGCAGACCCATATGTGAGAAAAAGCAAAACATAAGCTATTGATTTATGATTCAGGTATTGGAGGATCCCTCAGTAAAACTCTATCTCCATGCTTTGCTCTCAGAACCTTAAACAGAACTCAAATAGTAGAGCACAGTAAGGTTCATGTCTACCTACTCCATCAAAAGAAAATAGAAATTATTTCTCAAAATAGATGGCCGAACCTTTCAGGACCAACCAACCAGACTGGATTTTCATCTTAAGATGAAACATTCATAAGGACAGTTAGGGAGTATATAAATTTATAGGACTAGAGGGCAATTCTCTGGCACTGATTTTTATCATAGGCCAGTGAAGGCCTATTCACTCTCTTTTCTACCCTACCAGTACTAGAGTTTAAAAATATCCCCAAGACCTGAGCTACAAAAAATTGAGCAATTCTTTATGTCTGGCATGGTGTCTCATCCTCGGTCACAGAAGCCTTGTAAACTGTGCACTTATAGAAATACTCTGCATCTGAGAATAACAGGACATTAGGGAAACTGATGTCCTTGGTTACCATGCCTGTCATCCTAACCAGAACCATAACCCTATGTCTGCCAACACATAAGAAGTTTTTTGTTGGACTAGAAGAAAATATCAGCCATTCTCTGGAATGGCTGCCAGCAATTCTGCCAGGAACCTGCAGTTCATCTCTTCCCATTTTCCAGTGCTTAAAAGCATACTGCATAGCCACCTTAAGGCAAAATATAAATTAAACTGCCTGTGATTTCAGTCTAGAGGCTAGGCAGGAACCAAGATAAAACAAATTTCTCAGACACTATTGTAAGGTGATGTTAATTCATGATACAGCCACTGCTAAGCTTAGCCTTATTCCACAGGCTTCTGTTGTTTTTTTGATTGACTTTTAGAGCAAGCCACAATTATAGGAGAAGAACAGGGAAATAATCTTGTCGCACAGGGTTTGGTAAGTATAAGTCTAACTTCAGACCCAAACCTAAACTAAGCAAAAAACTAGAGACTCCAAAACAGTTTTCAGTAAAAATATGATGTATTCTTTCCTCCTGACACGGGGATGCAGGATTTCAGGATGCTATGGAGAAGTAGTGCTTCTCTATAATCCTAACATTAACTGTTCACCAACAGCCATACTCCTTTTCCCAATATTCTATCTGCAATTGTAAACTTAGCTGTTACACTATGCTTAAAAGTGGAGATACTCCACTCTTGGGTGGTGAATGAAATAGGAATTACTTTTTCTTTGTAGCACTAGATCATATTTTTATGTTCCTGAGCCTTGAAATGTCCTGTAATAAAGTAAGAACTTCATTCCCTCTCCTTTCTAATCCTAACCCCAGCAATAAATTTAGTAAAAGGAGCCATCTTGGGAAAATCACTCAGCCTGACTCATCCTTTACCATTGGTTTACTAGTTATACAGAGACCCTATTCAAGGAAGAAGATGAAATAGGAGCTACTTTCTTCCTCTGACACCTGTTATCATTTTACATCACTGCCAAGATTAAGGGAAAAAAAATCCTAGAAGTGACTGTCTTCTTCCTGAATCATTTTTTATCACCTCTGAGGGAGTCCTGTAGAATCAGCAGGTTCCTGCTGTCCATGACCCTGAGCCTACCTAAGACTTAAACCAGGGCTTAACAGTAAACCAGAGACCTCAAAGTAAACTACCACACTCTACATTGATTGAGGGGCTTTACTCAACAGTAACTGTAGCTCCTAACACACTGTTCTGATTAACCAAAACCCAAAGGCTCCAAAACTTGCTCTACAATTGTAATTTCTGGAATTAATTGTTCTAATATCTGATGCAAGGGAGTTTTGAAAGATTCGATAATAAATCAGTCTTTGTCTAATTCTGACCTGGTCCTCACTCTGTTTTTAACAGTAACTCTTAGTCACTGCTGTTATTAGATTAGGAAAAAAACACAGAAACCATTCTCCCTTTCAAAATCATCACTCATAACTGACTGATTAACCTTGTAGGATTCAGAACTTTGCAAGACCTCCTTTGTAATCTTAATGTAAGATTAATGAAAGATTCCTAGTCAGGTGTCACAACATAGAAATTATTCTTTATTTGTAAAACCAGCATTGTAAAATAGTTCTTGCAGGATACAGCAGGAAAAATAAACTCTTATGTCTCCATCATCTGGTAGCTACAGCACTGGATTCTAGTGCTGGAGCACTAGTATACAGATTAACATTAGTGAAAGGACGGAGAAAAATTCTTTCTTCTGCCACCAGGATTCATTCTATGGCAGAACAAGCATCCAGGCAGCTTTGGCAGAGGACAGCCTTTTGGCTACTACCTTCCACAGCTTCCACAGTCTTAAGAAAAATCCAGAGAATCATCTCTGGGTAGGACAAAACATGAACCATTTCCTTCTTTCATACTCAACTTGCTACAAAGCAAAGTCGCACAAGAGAGGAGTATCTTATTTTTCTGAAGTTCACGACATAACTTTGGCTCAAGTGTAAACTTAGCAACAGCAGATATTTTAGTCTAGTATTCAGATTATAGTGGAAAAGTCATTCAGATTATAGTCAGAAAAGTCATTCTCCTGGCACTAAGCCATTTTTTACCATAGCAAAATCTTTGGTATGCAACAGTACACAACTATGCAATCCTGCTGTCATGGTCCTGAGTGCACCAAATGTCCTGACCAGCTTCAGCTGGGACCCTCACCCTCCACGCAGGGACCAGAAGCCCCATTTCAGCCTAGGTCCTGGCCCCCACTCCTGGGCTGAGCCATGATGTAGGGTGAACGAGCCCTGTTTCTGGCTTCTGCTGTTTTGGCTTGCTGGAGATATACTCCTGGATGGACCAGACTTCACCCTGCCTGATGATTGCTGGGCTGGCAACAGAGCCTGTTACTGTCACCACCCCTGCCTTGCTTGGATACCAGGGGCTGTGCCCTGCTGGGGCACTCACTGCCCCAGGTTCACTCCTGGCTCCTCATCCCTGGGGGAGCAGCCCTGCTCTTGCTCTCCCCTGATCCTCTGTGCTCAGTACCCGTAACTTTAATTCCAATCCTTTCTCAGCTCATCCTTGTTTGAAGTCAGTGAAGCGTCTGGGTACACCAAAAAGCCAAGGTTTCCTGCCTGCTCTGAAGCTTTTTCTGTAACCCAAACTCTTCAAGCCCTTTTATACAGTGTCTTTAACCTCAACCACGAGCAATTCTTTTCTTCTTGAACCAGCCTTTGCTGAAGTTCAGCAGGCCTTGAAAACAGAACTCCTTTGAATTTTAATTTATGCTCCTCACTGTAAGTATGAATTTAGCCTTAATAGTAACCCAATAAATGCATGTCGAGTGGAGCAAATGGTCACTTTCTCCTTCTGAAGCTGATCTTTGTACTGGCTCAGGGAGCCTGATGGAGTCCTGCAAGGAGCTCTCTGGTCTCTGCTGCTCCTCTGCCTGATCTCCCTCTGCACTCTACTCTCAGTTTACAGCAACCTAGTCTGAAAAGAAAACCAGAAAAATTATTACCTTTCAGCATTTGTCTAGTTTGTACCAGGATGTTGTGCAATGTAGTACCGAGACTAACTGTGCAGAATCTACTTTCTATAACCCTGTGTTTAACCACAGCACAAACTTCAACTTAATGATATTCCCTAATAATAACAGTTAATAATAATAGCTAATACTAGTTTTGCAAAACTCAGCTGTGTGTGAGCCAGGTCCCAGTTTTGAGAAATGCAGCTGTGTGACCTTGGCTCAATTTTATTGAAAAAAATTTAACTTTGAGAGAGTGTGTCAGTTCTGCAAGGTAAGAAAAGCAAAAACCAAGTCAGAAGTGAAAACACTTGAGTCAATAATAGCAGTAACTCAGGAGGAAAATACTGGCCTGAAGGGAAGATATAAAATTCTGAGAGAAAATATAGAGAGTAGGAGAATGGCAATTCAGCAAGATCAAGGATCATCCTGCTCTAGGCAGTAACTAAACCTGATACTTCCCAGGTGGCTGATGACTGCTGGTCAGCAGAGAGCCATTGGGTGCCTGCACCAGGACAGTAAGCATTACCGTTAGCTCTGGTTATTTTCCATATATAGAAACTAATTGTCTTGTACTCGTTAGTTTGTATAATCCCGTTTGCAAGTCCCCTTCTTTTACACAGCTAAAGGTGCTGAAATAGAAGTGGTCTTCTAAAGAAAGAGTTATAAGTCTTCTAAATGGTAAGCAAAACCCTAACTGTAAGAAAAATCCATACCAGAATATATTGTAAGCTATTTCTCTTTATAGTACCAGGACCAGTCTTCTGTTAAAAGGGCTTGCAAGAGCTCAGATTATAGCCTTTCTCTCTATAAATCTTATGTTTATGACAGCTTGCAGTTTAACTGAGAGACCTAGTGAACCTGCCTGACATTAGAACAAAATAATAACCATTCTCCCTTTCTGGCATTTAACACATCTATCTCAGGGACGTTGCATAGGCAAGTAACAAACAACGTTCTTCAGCCCTTCATTTCCTAATCCTAATCCTAACCCTAGCCATAGTCAAACTAGGTTTTCTCTGCTAGGAGCAGCTTTTTGTTGACCTTTAAGACATTGCAAGATCCATCATTAAATATTTCAATTCTAAAACTACTGATAGGGAGTGATTCACTCTCATGGGGCTCACAGATACGCCACAGGATTGTGGCTCTCTGGTATGGCAGCCAGAAGATGATACTGTAGGGCTTGTGAAGTGGCAATAGGTGCCTGTGTTTATTCATCTGACCTCCAACCCTGTGGCCTTTAGTCCTTATCCAGACTGCAACCAAACTTATGTTTAACTTCAGCTTGGGCACTCAGCTGAGAGCTAAAGCCCTACCCCCAGGTATGACAGCAAGTGAGTCTTCTGGATCCCTGAAAAGCTCTTCACTTATATGGAAATAGTCAGTGCTACAGAAATGGGGTGCTGCTTCTGGCAGAGCAGACATATTGATGTTTACTGACCAAAGCTGGCAAATTTAAAGTTAGGCTGTAAATTCCAGCCCAGCTGTTGGCCTCCTATTGGTGACAGTAAAGAGGAAGAATACCTGATTAGTTCTGAATTTCCTGCCTTTTGAAATTCTTTTTACATTTCTTTCATAGAACTTTTGGGTTTAGAAGATCAGTGACATTAAAGCCTTGCCACATCAGTCAAACTTAAAAAATTCAAACTTGTAAAGTCTCTCTCCTCTCCTTATATTACATCTATGCTGGCTTCAGGCTCTTCATGAGATAGTTGCACATGTTGGTCTTACATGGAGTTATCTCGATATTTTATTGTGATTTCAACAAATCACAAATTTTTCAAAAAAATCCATTCTTTATTCAGAGTATAGCTCAGTATGACATTTTTTAAGGAGTCCTTGGCACTAAAAAAAGTAATTTCCCATTTATAAGTTCTACAAGCTAAGCTAAGCTCAGAACAACCAGTCTAAGGAAGGAAATTCAGTGACACTGTGCAGACTGCCAATAGAGTCCCATTGCAATTCCAACTCCTTCCCTGGGCTATGGATATTATTACATTGCTTACGGTATTTTATTTCAGAAAGTTTGGAATAAGAAAAGTCCAGGATGGAAAATGTGGATATTCTGACCGTTAGGCTCTCAGAGGTTGACAAGGATACAGCCTCACTATAAGTTGTGTTTGCTATGCTTTTTCATATGTATTCACTATATTGATATGCCTATTTATTTCCAGTTAAGAAATATTTAAGCAAATGCATTTTTCTTTGTACAACTGTTAGGAGCATAACAGCTTTTTAGCATATCAATAACTATATCCAATCTAAACAAATGTAGCTGTTTGTAAATAGGTATATTTACTATTTTTTCTATTTCTTTAAAGAGAAATTTAAGTCCTTACAACTAAGGAGTACAAGTATTCACATGTGACCCTAATGACTTATTTCCCATCATAAATGGTAAATAGATGAAGTGAACATTTAATGGACACCTTCAATTCTTTAGTGTTTAGAGACTGTATTGAGAGACATAGGGCAATAATTCAAAATGACTGACACAGGAATTAATCTTATCGTTCCTTAACAACAGAATGAAAGTCTTTTTAGGGCAAAACCCATCTTTTTGTTCTCTGCTAGTATAGTGCTATGACATGTATATGCTTAGGGCTCTGAGGTGCTTTTACATTATAAATGATAATCACAATAATCTTCCAATAGCTGTAGTAGATTTAATAAACCATTCTCAATTCAAACTCTAATTTAGAGATGTCATTATTGCATGCACTGTGAAAAGTCTATTGAGGGAATGTGGAGTGACTAAGTCTAGGAAAAAACCTAAACGTTTAATTAAATTTTATTGGCTTCTCATTCTTGACAGTGATTTCTAAGGCAATACAATAACTAAGAAGAGGGTGGCATATCCCCACAAAGAGACACACCAATGAATTCTGTGTATCAGAAAAGCGTTCTTTGAAGGGGTTAATAAAAACAGCTGTGAGGAATGGAGAGTTCCTTTTTATTGAAATAAGGCAGACTTCTGGGAGTGTAGTTGAGACAATCAGTTCTGTAATAAGTGCACTAATGCTATAGTGATGTTCCTACACCACGGAGGTTAGGTATTGCAATATTAATGAATTTTGATGAATGATAGGAAAATCAGTAATGAAAAATTAAAACCTTAGCTCTCTGCTAGAAAAATCTTTTCCTTGAGAAACAAACAGGAATAGATACACACTATTGTATATATAAATAAGTGCATGCTTATATATATTATAAAATGAGTACATACATACATGAAATACATATTCTGTCATTCATTCTCTCTCATAATCTCCATTTCTAAATGACCTAGAACAGAATGAATTATCTGAAACTGATTTGTAATGATTTTTTATTTTTTTTAGTTATACAGAAATGCTTCAGAAGACAAGATATCATAGAATCACAGAATAGTTTGGATTGGAAGGAGGATCTGCTCCATGATCTTACTGGGCACAGAGATGAGGCTGACTGGTTGGTAGCTCCCAAGGTCCTTCTTTTTAGCCTTTGTAAAAATGGGCATGATGTTTCCCCTCTTTTCAGTCACCGGACATTTCCCCTGACTGCCACAACTTTTCAAACATGATGGAGAGTGGCTTGGCACTCTGTTATTGAATCAGTCTAACAGACAGTAGTCTTTGGTAGTGGCAGCAAGGAGATGATATTTAGGTTGCAGGTCAGCCTGGCCATTCTCTGGATGTTCCCATTTTACCATCCCTCCACCCATGAATGTTGGATGAGGGGTTTTAAAGGTTGTGTCCCTGCCTGTGCTTTTTAGTGTCTCTTTATGGACCTCTTCACAGAGTGGTTGAGGTTGGAAGGCACCTCTGGAAGTCATGTGGTCAAAGTCACTGCTGAAGCAGGGCCACTAGAACCAGTTGCCTAGGATGGCTTTTGAATATCTTCAAGGATGGAGAATCCACACCCTCCCTGGGCAACCTGTGCCAGTGCTTGGTCACCTTCACAATAAGAAAGTATTTGCTTATGTCCAGATGGACCCTCCTGTGTTCCAGTTTGTGCCCTTTGCCTCTTGTCCTGTCACTGGGCACCACTGAAAAGAGCCTGGCTCCATCTTCTTTGGACCTTCCCTTCAAGTATTTATCTACTTTAACAAGATTCACTCTGAGCCTTCTCCAGGCTGAACAGTCCCAGCTCTCTCATCTTTTCCTCAAAAGAGAGATGCTCCAGTCCCTTAATTATCTTTGTGGATAGTCCCTTCATCATCTTAGTGTACAAGGACCCCCAGGTCCTTCTCTGCCAAGCTGCTTTTCAGCCAGCTGAGCAAACTCTTTAGGAACACAGGGTCAGATTCTAAGCAGTACAAGATACACCTTAGAGGCATAAGACCTCTAGCATTCTAGGAGCTCACTGGTGCTGCTGTCAAAACCTGAGTGTGTAAAAAGATATAGCTTTCTAAATTTGAAAGATTATTCCTTCTCATAGAATGTATAATACAGATGAAATGGTAATAATTGTACCTATGGCCCAGAAATGAAATTAATCTCAAACTGTGTCTACACACCTACCCACAGTTGGCAAAAATAAAATGGCAATGTAGAAATGGTAGTATTTAATCACAGACTTGGCTTACAAACTGCTGTGGTTTAAGCCCAGCAGCAACTAAGCACCACGCAGCCGCTCACTCACTCCCCCCTCACCCAGTGGGATGGGGGAGACAATCGGGAAAAGAAATAAAACTCATGGGTTGAGATAAGAATGGTTTAATAGAATATAAAAAGAAGAAACTAATAATGATAATGATAAGACTAATAAAGTGACAGCAGTAATGATGAAAGGATTGGAATATACAAATGACGCACAATGCGATTGCTCACCACCTGCCAATCGATGCCCAGTTAATCCCTGAGCGGTGATTCCCCCCACCCCCACTCCCCCCAGTTTATATGGGCATGACGTCACACAGTATGGAATACTCCTTTGGCCAGTTTGGGTCAGCTGCCCTGGCTGTGTCCTGTGCCAACTTCTTGTGCCCCTCCAGCCTTCTCGCTGACTGGGCATGAGAAGCTGAAAAATCCTTGACTAGAGTCTAAACACAACTTAGCAACAACTGAAAACGTCAGTGTGTTATCAACATTCTTCTCATACTGAACTCAACAGCACTGTACCAGCTACTAGGAAGACAATTAACTCTATCCCAGCTGAAACCAGGACACAAATATGATGCTCTGTTTCAGTTCTTAACTCTTCACAACTCCTAGTTAATAGAAACTGTAGTGAGAAATGACTCGTATCTGTTATGGCCAGCAAGGTGGTTGTGTAGCTTTTTCCTGGATATGGTCTGGTTGTAGAAACTAGGTATTTTAGTCCAAAAAGGTAAATCAGTTTCCGTTTGGAGTGAATATCCACATGGTAAGAATCTGAAGACTCCTATTTAGTGTGCCAGCACTTACCCACCTTGGTAAACTCACTGGAGGCAAAGGCAGCATGTGCAATATTTAGTGCAGGAAGAAGGGCTTTCATTTGGAAAAGGGGAAACCTGACCACGGATGAAAAACATGACTTTGTTCTTTCCTTCAACATGGATAGGAATTCAAGAATCTTGCTTTACTTAGCTAGTGTAGACAATTTACACAAGAAAAGTAAGAAAAAAAATCACTGATCAAGCATTAGAGCATACTAAACAACCTAAGAAGTAGAGTTAGTTAAATAACAATGGCTAAGCAAGGAAAAGACAATGGTTCACTACAGGGAAGGATTTACTGACCCAGAAAACTACTTCACTAACTTTTTTTCTTACATGAAAGGAACAACTAATATTTAAGTTTCAAATTTTAACTTAGTTTGTTGCCTTCCTGAAGTTTAACATTTTGCAAAAATAGAAGGAAATAAATGAAACCAGGATAAAACAGGGAAAAGGGGAAATGACTTAGGAGATTTGACACATCTTTCAAAACATTACTTGTAAATAAGACACAGCACACAGTGCAAATTGAAGTAGTACAGGCAATCCCATCTTTTCTTATTATTTGACCTCTGCTATTAAACTGGTGGTAAACATTGTTAAAAGTAAAGCACACAAATTCCCTCAGAGTCACCTCTGAGTCATTTTCCAACACTATTATGCAAATAATACTTTCCACTCATTGTGGTTTATATTT
This sequence comes from Haliaeetus leucocephalus, assembly GCF_000737465.1. Taxonomy (NCBI): domain Eukaryota; kingdom Metazoa; phylum Chordata; class Aves; order Accipitriformes; family Accipitridae; genus Haliaeetus; species Haliaeetus leucocephalus. The sequence continues at coordinate 6,027,817 of NW_010972820.1, read as the reverse complement.
GTGATATATGCAGGCTGAAGAACACCAGGGCTGAGTCATCTGCTTAAGAGGATCACACTATAAATGTGATGGATTGTAACATTTTGCAGAGCACAAAAGGTAATTGAGTGAAGTCAATTAGGAAAGTAGGAGGGCTTAGTGAAGAAGAGGGGAGCAATCTGTAAACTACTGTGACATCCTTTTTGGCTAGACTTTCCAAAACAGCTTAGTAGGCCATCTAGCCTTAGAATTAAGGGGATAATGAGAAGCAGTTTCTTTGAAAATTCTGGCCTTTGTACCTATGAAAAAATTGAAGGTCTGTTATTGTAGAGGGAGGAAAGCAGTTTTCAGAACAATGAGGTTGTAAACAAATGCATTCCTTAGAAATGTGAGATGTTTTAAATGCTATTAAAAACAAGAGTTTATTGAATGTAGAGTCATTCATTACAATAGTTGCTGTACTTGCAAGTTAAAAACACTACTTCTTGCCTTGTTAAAATCTATTTAGAGAGCAGCTCCTTATAATAAGTTACTTCTGTTTGTTTAGGTCAGACAGTCACTATGCTGTTGCTGGTTTCTTTACTTTCCTGTCCAAAACAGTATGCTAATTGCTTAAGCAGTCCTAGTTTTCCTCAGCATGTTTATAATTAATTGAGGAGACATGGCTGGGATCACAAAAGAAAATCATTGCTTGAGCTCCCTAGAACTTTCCTTAAGGATATTCTTAGCACGTTTCTAATTAGAGAAAAAAAGATAACACGTGACATACTGCTACTTTCATCTTACATTTTAGAGGTATTGCTTTACACCAGCTGATTCTCTAAGTTTTAATTTTGAAAAGCACTGTCTTAGCACTGTCTTTTACATAATCTATAAATCAAACACTTCAAATAAAGGCTTAATGTTAAAAAGTAGTTGCAGAAAACCTTAGGACATCTAGTTGACAAGCTAACAAAACAACAACAAAAAAGCCAGTGTGGATAGTTGCTATAGATTATTAAGCACCACCCTGTATTTTTAAAACTTTAATGAGGACACAAAATGGCATGGGACTCGGATGCCCAAGTAACAAGTGGTCCAGCAAGGAGCCATTTGACAGCTGAACTGAGGAAAGGAAAGCATCAATCTTTAAGCTTAAATTGAGAAGTAATTTTATTCTAAGGACTAAAGGCATCCTTTTTTTTTTTTCAGAAGGATTTAGGGCATGAATGCATCACCGACTGAAAGGAGGTGCCTTGTCTTACTGTTTGTATATGGAAAGCTTACTTGGTTCTTTGCTGTGAGACACATGAAATAATGTGAAAAAAATGGCCTCTTAATTCTTCATTTCAGAAGATTGCTAAAGTTATGGATAATTTGAAGCACAGGAATAGTCTGCACTAATAACATTACATATATATTTGTTGTTTTTAAGTGTGGCTCACACTGGAGAAAGTGTTCCTTGTTTTTGTTTTCTTATTAAAATATTGATCTTCATAAGTGGGAAAAAACCAAGCCCAGATTCTGAGTACACTTGGCCCTAACACAACAGAATTTTTAGTGCTCCTCAGTAATGGTTATTTGCAAACCAAAAGTCACAGTGCCTGTATGAGAAAAAAGGAATCCTGGACAAAAAGCCTTGCTGTACCTATTTATCAATAACAATATCTTAATTGAAAAATTCCTATGCCAATTCTGCTTATGGCTCTAAAGATTAGGTATATTGTTAAATAAGATTAGATCTGAGAATAATAATCAGCCTATGCATAAGAATTTTTAGGGTTGGAAATTGTACATTTGTGAATAAAATTTGGCTACATTCTCTGCTGCTCTGGGTCCACTTTTATTTAATAAATATATATCACAAGAGAATTAGGCCTCAGGTTTTTTCCATTATCTATTTCAGCATTTAGCCCTTGGTGATTTTAATGCTTGAATGGGAAAGCATTCATCTGCATAATTGTTATCATTGTTGCCACAGCCACTACAACTGTTACTATTATTATTATTTCTTATTGAGACTTTATTCTTTTTGTTAGCGTGTATGTATATATGTATAACTTGTAACCCATTCCAGTAAACTAGTTATAGATACAATTCTTTCATGTAGCTACAAGTGACAGAGTACAAAGGCCAAATATTTAAAGCTAGCTACTCTAGTAAGATTCTCAAAATTTCAGCACAAATCCCCCAGAGTTCATTGGAGGTTTTTTTTGTTTGTTTGGTGGTTTTTTTGTTTGTTTGTTGTTTTTTTTTTAATTCCCATAAGCGTTCAACCTGAAAAAAAGGACTCTGTAAATGTAAATTATTTGCTGCCAAATCTGTATCTTTATGTCCTTAACTATCTTTACAATCTATGCTAAAGTACAGTAGGTCCATATTCTCTGACTTTTCTGGGTAAAGTTTGTGCATTTGAAATCTAAAGCAGTTCCTACAGGGGAAAAAAATTATCAGTCTTTGTATAGGATGAACTTCCACTGGTATTAGTTGAAGCTTGTTCTATACACAGACAGCAGGATTTAATCTCCTGTACTAAATATTCATTAATAGAAGGATTTTTTTCCCCCCTAAACATTACCCATTAATGTGAGAAAAGGGGTGAAAAGATAACATAAAATACCATATTCTCTTTGAAGTCAAAGTAGCAGCTAAGAAGCCAGACTCTGAATTTCTGTATAAGTCAGTATTCAAACAAAATCAAGGGAGAATTATGTCTCAGACAAAATCTTGAATAGAAAATAGCTAGTGGATTTTTATATTAGTTGTGTAATGACATACAGCTGTACAAGTGTATAAGAAGACCTAGTTGTTCAAACATATTTCAGAACACTAGAAAACACAATTCTCTACTGTCTCCTTCTCTCATATTTTTCTTACTATAATAGTATGACCTGCTGTAATCTTATTTTAGATTTAATCACATTTGTGCAACAGTTTCTGTAGTCCTTTGGCTTTCTAAGACATATCACTATTGTCCTGTCAAACAACCCATTTCCACGACTCCCTCCAGCCCCCACTCCCCCAAGCCCAAAGGAAATGCAGCTGAGGAGGAATTAGCATCAGGTGGGTGCACAGCTGGATTTGTCCTTGGCCAATACTGTTCCTCTTTTTTGCTAATGTCTTGGCTAGTGGAAAAGATTGCACATTATGTGTTATGTCTGACATCAAACTGGGAGGATTACCACCACATTCAAGGGCTGGTTCAGATTTCAATTATCCCTTTACAAAAGATGAGTAGAAAGGGCTACACTTCATCAAGGATAAATCAAATGCACAAGTGGGGAATGTCTGGCTAAGGCAATATATGGGAGCAAAGGGTCTCCCACAAACTATGTATGAGTCAGTGTCATGGACTCAGTGTAATACCTTTGCCTCAAACCTTCTTCCCCACTTATTGAATAAAGCCAGTCTCTCTCAAGCTGTGATGATTCTTCAGTCTGCACAATTACTTCATCTAGCTGAAAGAAACGTGGAGATAATCCCAAAGTTAAGGCAATGCATCAGAGGGGTAATAAGGTGAGCTGTTTTGTTTATGTCTTTGTGTCTGTCATCAAATCCTAACTGTGCTTTTCACTTGAATGACCTTGTTTATATTTTGCCTGCAAATCTTTTCTCGGCACTAGAAATGACTTCAGGATAATACTAGTGAATATTGGCTGTCTACCACAGTGCATTCGATGTACCCTAGACCTTTCCTAGGCACTGAGGTCTACACTTGCGCATCCAAACTTCCTTATGCCAGGGCAGTGTAACTCCAATGAAACTAAGAATGAGTGCCTGTCCTGTCCCAAACCATGCCCTGGAACTGCATGGGAGCATGGCAGGTAGTATGGGACCAAATTCTCGCTGGCACCATGCCAGGGAGTTGGCATGGCTGTGTAACAGTACTGGCAATTGTGTGCAAGCATCCAGCAATATTCCTGGGCATTGCTTCGTATACAGGAGTACATTGCTCCTAGTCAGTTCAGGTTCTCATGCCACAGGGAGTAGAAAACATAATTAGGGTGTACTAAGTACTCTCAGAAGATCACCAGCCCTTTGTAGTTTCAGGAGTCCTTAGGAACCTGCAGAGTATGCCTCCTCTAAGCTGAAAGGTCGGTAATCTAAGTTGCCAAGTGAGTAGGAAAAAGTGTCCTTTCTAAAGTGTTAGTCAGATCCTATTGAAAAACATCCTAAAAATGCAATGAGGATCTGAGAATGGGAATCACCTTGGACTTGTTACAGTTAACTTTAAGTTGCTATTGAAAAATACGTAAACCCTGGTAATTTTGATATGTATTACTAGGAATATTGTACGAGAGACCACGAGTAACTTGGTGAGGGTTGGTAAGGCCTCAGAATACTTTTTCCACTGGCTGGTTAATAGTCTTATTATAAGATGTGAGCAAAATACATCAGAGTCAAGGAGAGAGCCCAAAGAGAGTACAGGGATTTAAAAGATATGATCTATGAGGAAAGTTTGAAATAAGAGTATTTTTTCAGTCTAGGGACGAAGAGGCTGAGTCATGAAATGATCCTTTTGTGTTTAAAGGCTGTTATAAAAAGGTAGTGAGCAATTTTTCTCTGTCTCTACTAAGCAAGGACAAGATGGAATTAATTCCATTTGGATCAAGGAGTATTTAAACTGAGTACTAGGAAGCCATTGCTATTAGGATGGTAAATGCTTAAACAGTCTATCTAGAGAATGTCTTCTTGCTGTCTGGCTTTAAGGGTTGTAAGCAAACAGCGCTCTCAGTCTTCCCTTGATTTGGCCTCACTTGATGTAGCTGGTTGATGTCTTGGGCTCCCTTCTGGTCACTTGTATGTCTATGATTTGATGGTAAAAATCTCATGTTCATTCCCATTCAGAAGTATGGGAAGAGGAATAGAGTGCTTTTAGGCTCTTTCTCTCTCCCTTATGTTGCCATATGAGAAACCCTTGTAGAATTAGTGGCTTGCATGTCATAAAAGGACATTTGTTCTCTGCAAATTGCAACTGATTCAGAGGAACCCTACTGCAATCGTGGGACACCCTGTAGTAGCAAGAGCAGTGCTTGAATCCTCAGATAAATTCAGCTGAACTGCAGTTTAAATATTGAGTGTATCATTGGCAGTTTGTTGCTGCTAATTCAGAAAGTATAAAACTTTTTACAGTCTGACATTGCACAAGGTAAATTTTAGTCTGAAATTCTTTCTAGAAGGGATCTGTTGCTTGAGGTTTAATTGGATCTTGGGGTCTGTAAATATGGTGGATGGTGTGTGCTCCTTTGACTCAGCTGAAGAGAGTTAGGCTTACGACTGTCTCACTGTGACCAATAGGACCTACCATTTATTTTCAATTATGTCATGCTGCTCAGTTTTATGCCTTCAGGTTGCCAATATTAACAGTCAAATATTATTTCATTTAATAGGACCTATTACTTGATTTTTGCTTTTGTGGAAGCACAGGAAGGGGATGACGCACAGTACTAGGTTTTCAGACATAACAGGGTTTTATTCATTGAGGCACTACTTTCATATGAAGAATTGTTCTACCAAACTTTCGCAAAACTTCAGCAAAAGCTGCTGGTATTTTTAGGACTGTAACAAAATAGCAAATGAGGATTTTCGAAAGTTTCTGGCCAAAGATGCTATAGTCTTCATAATTAGACTGTGTCATTCTGGCTAACAAGTTTCTCTTACCAGACCTTTATATTTTGAAAGGAAGGAAAAAGGCTTTACTTTGACCTTATCAAACCGTAAGTGAGATCTGCAACACGTTGCTATACTGATCATCCGCACCGGCTTGTGCTTGGAAAGGCTGCAGCAAAAGAAAACCTCTGGGGTAACAGCTTCTCTTCCTTTGTTTTTTTTTTTTTTTTTTTTTTTTTTTTTGTTCAGATGGACTTCCACTCTGATATCAGGTTAATTGGGTAAGGCACTGTTCATTCTGAGATAACTTACTGCTTCAGCTGCATTATCAAGCCACTGTTTTGACTGATAGTTTTCTGCTGTTCAAAGTGCCCTCTAACAAGCTCTACCCTTTTATACTGATCCCTAGTTTAAAGGGTTTGAGGAAACTCAAAAGACTGACATTCTTCATAAAGCTCAGCAAATCTTTACTATCCATAGGAAAGCACTGCATATCCATTATGGAAAATGTTAAAAGAGAAAAATTGAAACTGCAGAGCTGTCTGTAAATACTTAGAGAAGATCACTGATCTCATTTACTGTTACAGTGCTTTCATGAGTCAGTACATAATGTAGGCAGAAATGTCTAATTTAACATTGTCTCATTGGGTTGTGGCAAACCATCTGATGACATCACTAAAACACAGTGGTCCTCATCTGGCCTGAAGGTTAAATTCCTCAATCACCTAAAATAATTTTGTGCTGTCTAAAAGCCCTTGGACATGTTGTAAACTTCTAAGGCAAAGGTTATGGAGGTAGCTTTGCTGTCTCCAGCGTTCAGCTCCTGCTATGGTGTTCAGAGGAGGGAAGGAAGCGTGGACCATTGGCGAGGGATGGAGTGGATAGCTGGAGGAAAAGGACTCTGTGGTGGTTGATTCTTCTTGCCAATGCCTTTTTGAGTAGGAGCAATCTCTGTTCAACTTAAGCTAAAAGCAACATTTCCTGATAGGGAGACCTGCTTCCTTAGTCTTAATAAGATCTAGTAACTTACAGTATAAACTGGTTCCTCAAGGTCTTGAACCAACACAGAAGATAACAACAAACAATCTGACCAACTGTACTTAGTTACTTTTTCTACACAGGTCCCAGTTATGATACATTTGTACACAAATTTGGCATTTCAGATACTGAAACTGAGATAATTTGGGTCTCATAAAGTATTATTGATATGGTCATCTAGGCATTGCTGGCCTTGCAGGAATCCACTCCCCCAAAGGTCCTAATAGTCCCCTCCACTATCTGTGAAGTTCAACCATTTTTTGCATAACTCACCCTTGACCATCTGCCAAACCCACACATCCCTCTTGGCACTATCTGTAACTTTTGTCAGCTTGTTACGTTGGTCTCTGACATGTCCAGCAATTTCTTATGTCATGTCCAGTAGTTGTCCACGTCCTGTTCAGCTAGCTTCACCTCGGGGCAGCGCCTTGCCAACTGCCTAGTTATTGCCTGACAGCCTAATGGGGACATGCTGAATATGTTACATCTCCTGTACAGCCAGTATGCCTCTTTTTGTTCTATGAAAACCAGGAAGAATATGGATGGGAACAGAAGGAAATGGAAGGTGTTGTATATATGTATATACAGGGAACCTGGTTTTCAACCCAGAAAATGGAGTAAGGAAATTGTGTTCTCTGCTATAACCTCAGAGTTCGTGGCATCAAAATTCACTTTGAGTCACAGAAAAGACTCTTAGTAGAGTCTAACAGGATGTTTGTACATGCCAGTATCTTTAATTTAGTTCTCTCATTTCAAATACACAGATCATATCTACTGATCTTATAGAAAAATGGCTGCTCTTCAGTAGCATGCCCAAAGTTCAAGAGGAAGGTGTTGGTAAACCTTATCACATTTTACAGGATTAAGCATTAAAAAAAAAAAGACAGACAAATAAAAAAAGGAGGTCTTGCTATCTAACAGAACAGAACTAATGCCTGACAATGTTCTTGGTAGTAAAACTTTGTTATAAGCTTTTATGTATATTACAGTATTTTAAATTCTACTTATTTCAGTTACCTGAGTTTTTCAGTAAGAAGAACATATTTGTTAGGAAGTTTGTTCTGTGTTGAGTCTTTATAAAATGTATGTTAAGAACACCCTGACCATACACATTTAACGTGTCCCTCCACAGAAACCCTTTTCCAGTACAAGAGAGAGCAATGACACAGTACAAGTGGGTTGATCTCTGCAGGAATACACTGTACAGAAGCCAATACACATCTGAGACTTCATAATGGTTTATATAACTCTTTTTTCCAAAACAGTACTCTTTCAAGCTACTAATAGCTTTAAAGCTATTAGTGATACTAATACAAGTAAGCTTAAGGATATATTTTTCAGGAAGGGTACCTTGGTATGGAGTTCATTCTTGGTTGTCACATGGGAGATGACCACTACTCAGGTGAAAAGGGAATCAGATATGTCATCTTTGACAACTAAGCTGTATCTATTTCTCTAATAAATTTTCTTATACTTTTTCCCTGAACATAAGCCACCTGAAATGAAGGCAAGGCTTAGAATACACAATAATAATATTTTCTATTAGCACAAAGCATTATATGCTCAAAGCCTCTATGTTTTTGTCAGTAATGGGTCAAAGTATCTAAAGAGATCTGAAGATGCTGTTTTTCCTATGACATCTATGTCTCTTGTACTTTAGACCATTCTATATCTGGTGGCAGAAAAGGGTCTGTAAAATCACTATGTGCGCTACCTTTAAATTCCCTTCCAAGGCTGGTACCTGTATTGCTACTCAGTTTTAATAACATTGTTGTAGATTAATACAGGATTTCATAGAAATAAACAAAACATGAGATGTATTGTAATTTGGTGTAATCAAAATGCAGCTGATTACCAAAAGATTGCTTCAATTTTAAATTCCTCTAGTCTCAGTATTTCCTATTTGTTTTTTCACAGCTTAAACCAGAAGCTTTTCAGGTCATACGCATTTTCATATTTATATAGCCACTGTCACACAGAGAGTGTGAGCAGAAACGAACAATAATAAAATATAACATTGGTCAGAAAAACATGTGCAATAATTCATCAAAGGCAGCAGAAATATGTTACCAACAAATTAAAGTCTCTCTATCTACAGAGAACTTTTTAGAACTGGACAGATATCTTTTGAAGGTTATAAAGTTTTCACCATAGCAAATAGTTGAACAGTTCTGCTCTATGGGCAATCTCATGACCCATTAAAATGTAATTCACAAAATGTCAGCTCACAAGTAGTAAAAAAAGAGACTAAAAACCAATATAAGGAGATGTTTTGGTTGTATTCTTTGAAGGATTTCCTAGTTTCTCTCTTCCTGATATTGCCTGTAAAATTATTCGTATTAATACACTGAGGCTATGAATTTTCATGGTGTAACCATTGATCCTACATTGAGAGACATGCTTACATCCTGGCTTTTTATTTCCTTGAATCTGACATACAAAAATCAGTTTATGAAGTACTGTAGTATAACACTGCAATAATAAAGAAAAAGGATAATGTGGATGGACATTGCCTCAATTATTTTAGAATAACAGAGGGACTTGAGCAGGGGTGGGGGTGTGGGCTGTGTCAAGGCTGACTGATTTAGTCCATACAGTCCCATTCCTACAGACCACACAAAGGAACCAGCTGGCACAGGTATACATGGGGAAGCTCATGTCTGCTTTTCATACACTGTTTCTGCTTTCTCTCAATTTCATTGTATTCTTCAAATTAAAGTACTTTGCACCTAGCTCCAAGGCTTTGTAAAAACCTAAGGGATGCTAAGAAGCAGCAGTAGAAGAATCTCTTCTCCTTGAAAATATACATCCAAAGTATATTCAAGTTTTTGAAATCTTCAGTATGTATCCATGTTCATTTACAGTATAGAGTAACTTATCCTTAAGTTACTTATTGGTTTATTTGTATACATGTAAATTTATTTTATTAAGCAAAACTGAACTGGAAAAATGCCTTTCCTCTTTTGAATAAGCATATTCATATCTGACTTAAAACATGATCCTACAAGTCAATGAGAAAAAATATTTTATGCTTCCTTTTTGTATATGAAGAAATACAAAGTAATTATAATGTATATTACAGTTGTTTCTTACTCAAAATTTCTAACATGAAGAAGAAAAAACAACCCCACCATTTTGCTTAGAGTGTTTCAGAAACTACCCTGCACTCTCCTGTAGGGTCATGAACTACTGGATGCCAGGACAGTATGGGTGGCAGGAGCATGTGCTGGCAGCAGTGTTCACTGTTATCAGGACACAGTGGTTGGGAAGAGTCCTGGTGGACTGGTTGTCCTGGGACAAGAGACTGGATGGGGGGAGCTTCCCTGGGTGGCAGGTGCTGGTGGGGGCTGGAGCACAAGACAGGCTAAGAGTAGGGTTTGCTCAGCCTGGAGAAGGGAAGCCTCAAGTAGGACCTTGTTGCTACCTACAACCACCTAACCAGAGGGCATGGAAGTCAGAGCCAGACTCTCCTTGAAAGTGCCCAAGAATAGGGTGAGCAGCAACGAACACAAGTTAGAACATGGGAAATTCTGAGTGGCTATTAAGAAACTTGTTTGTTTTTTAATTTTTTTTACCAGGAAGGTGGTCAAATACTGGACCAGACTGCCCAGAGAGTTTTCTTCACTCTAAGATTTTGTGACTGCCAGGAACTTCAGATATATTATTTTTCAGATCTCTATTCCTACACTTGAATGTATGTCAGTGAATGTAGCTACTTTATGGACTTGTGTGCATCTAATGTTTCTTAAAATCAATCTTTAAATACATATATACATACATGAAAAGATAAAATTAATGCATATTTTTTCATGAAATATTGCTGTAAAAGACATTTAGAAAATCCCAACAGCCTGAGTAAATGTTTTCCTGGGCTTACAGGGGAATAAAGAAAAATCTTTGTAAGGTTAAACATCACTGTTTCTTATACAAAGGCACAGTTGCAAATAGAATCTCTTTTTAAGAAGGTCATGAGTTTTATTGCAAGTGGACAGAGACTTGGATGACTTAAGTTTTTCAGACAGTATTTCTAGAACTTAATGAGCTACATCAAGGGACAATGGAGAGTTGTGATATGACTTCTCTGGCTGAGTAGAACCTCATTAAGCAGTTAAATCATTTTTGTGTCGTAATGTGTTTTCAAACTGAGGATGAATATATTCTATCAGCAGAGTGCAGGGCCCTCCTTCCCATGTCAAGAATTTTCTAAATGAAATCTGCAGGGATCTGTCATCCAGAAAGTGGCCAGCAGGTTGTAACTTGTCTGGTTTCTACCACCTGAATCTAAACCAGTAGTGCACACTGTGAAATTGGGCCTGGCATGGGACTGCACTGTTCAGTCCTTGTTCTTTCGAGAAGAAGGTAAGTAGAGGTCAAATGGTGCTAATTTTGCTTTCTGCTTCCTACCTGTTTGTGCGGGCTGAGGCACTGAGGCTGAAGATACAGGGTGCTTGCATGGGACAGGGAGGAAGCATCTTCCCCAAGGTGCGGGACCAACCTTTCCTCCCAGATACAGACGGTTTTGGATAGTTATGTAGAGTGTTGGACTGGTCCTTACAGTTTCACAAGGAATGCTCGTAGTTCAGCCTTTTGTAAGCTACTTGATTTTAAACCTGTGATCTTCACAGGCACTTGTACTTATATGAATTACCTTTTTAGTTTTGTTTACTTTAAGTGATTCCACTCCTGATTTTGATTTCTGCTATTCATCTATTAGATTATTTCAGATGAAGTTACTCTGCAAGGAGCTCCAGTAGTAAGTCTAAGTTGCAGTCCATGTTTGATAGGAATCACCTGGGACTAAAGAAATGGTTTTGCATCTGAAAATAGTGCCTAAGAAGATGAGAAGATTTCTGACTCTCAAGATTCTCTATTACAGTTGTCAAGTGGTTAGATCTGATTTATTTCTCAAATGCTACCTCTCTGTGAATTAACTGAATTGATTCTCTATTCAAATTATACAATGACATTTTAATTTTAGTGAAGCACATTAATAAATTGTTTATGAGTATGTCCTGAAGGAAAGTAAGTACCCTCTAGCTGTTACAAAGTGGACCCACTTCTCATCATCTTCATGCATGTATACTTGTTCTCCTTTAATGTTTAACCTCTGTCTGAGTCCACAGGTCCAAAATGTTTCATTTCTGTTTTGCAGGACTTGGTTCTCAGAAACTTTGGGATAACTGGGTTAGGAAAAGCATAGTAATCAAAATGAATTCTTACCACTACAGACATATCTTTACGTTGTAGTTTATATTATCCAACTATAATGATATTTATACTTATTTACTACAGGACTATTGACTTTCCTTTCATTATCTAGCTCTGATGGGGTCCTGAGGGCACTCATAGGCTTTAACAGCCTTGCCCAGCCTCACGTGGGACCTTTGCTCCTGCCCATGGCCCCCGGCCCCAGGTCTTGCATGAGCTGTGCTGCAGGTGTGCTGATCTTCAGCCCCATCTCTTGCTGCTCCTGGGTGATTCCGGGACCTGCTTCACCACCTTGCTGTGTTTGGGACCTGCCACCAGCCCCCAGTCACTAATCACCGGTCACTATATGGGCCTCTCTTCTGAGATTCTGCTCACAGCAGGAACCTGTGAACAAACTGCTGACTGTGTGACCCAGCAGTCTCTAACCTGTACAATTCTGCATCTGTGTAACGTGTCCCTGATCTATGCGGTTCTCCTAACAAGGGTTACATGCACAGTCTCTGGCAAAATTTAAATCAGGCTGTGGATTTTCTCGTTTAAAGTGCTCTTGAGTGAATTGCTATTTCAGAAGGGCTTTTAGGTGTAAAAGGTGTGCAGAGAAAGAGTTCTCCTTTGTCCAAAACCCCTCACTGCTTTTAAAGATGGGGTTCCTACATTAGAGAAGTAGGAAATTGAAGGACTTTGTTCAGGAGCTCATGTACATGTGGCCAGGCCTTCAGCTGTTAGAAAATATTCTTATTTTGTCTTTTGCTATCTGTCACCTCTTTCTTCTTTGTGTTCAGATTACCCTAAATAATTGAGAGAATGATGTTAAATTTTTTTTTAGGTATTTTGTCCTTGTTAGAAACAGAAGCAAATTCTTTGCTTCCTGGGACTAGGGCTTGTTTGCCACGTGTAGTAGTGTAGCTCCTATGAGTCACATGAAGAAAAGAATATGCTTCTGCCAAGAATAAAGACACCCCCCCACCCCCAACCTATGCTAGTTTTTATCAATATGTATATTAACAGTGTTTTAGTGGATACATTGGATTTTTCATTGATTTAATTATAAATTGCTAACTCCTAATTTAGTGCTGACCAGGAAATCTTCCTCCCAGAAGAGGAATGTATCTCAGGTTGCTCTGTAGTAGAAAGTTCCCAGCCATCTCAAGACTGAAGAACAACAATCATCTGACAACCAAACAGCACTGTGATGTGCAAAACCTGCTCCATAACGAAGATTGGTAAACTCGGGAAATGTTTACATGACAAATTGCAGCATTCCAACACACAGAAAATTCAGCTTGTAGAGTGTCCTTGGGTACCTGTTGCAGTGCCTTCTCCAGAGATGTTGAAGGGAGATTGAACATCTGTTTGGTTGTATCTTTTTTTGTATTGCATTAATCCCATGCTTCAGGACACCAGTGGGGACAGGAAGTTGGTTTGTTGTGGTTTTGTGTTTTTTTGTTTTTTTGTTTTTTTTTTTTCCTTTGACACTTGTCAGCTTTTCTTCTTTGTCCTCTTCCTCTTCCTCTGATGCACCACAGGTTGTTGCATCTGCAGACAGTACACTGACTGGGATGCAGGGGTGTGACTAACAATAAAAAAAACCATTTAAAGTGCTTGTCTGGTAAAACCTGTTCAGATGATAAGAATTAAGACTATTACTGATTTAAATTCATAAAGGATTTCTCTTCATGTGAGATAGGTATGTTTGGGAGAGAAGATAAGATCTTCTAAGAAATCTCTTGCCACATTATTTAATAAATTGCCTGCTACTGTAGTCATTTATGAAATTTGTAATGCCCATTGTGCTCTTAATGGCACACTTTTTACTTATGTCTTTTGGGATGTTCATACTGGTATGTTTGGTTTAGGGTATTTGTGAGTGTTTTGTGGCATGAGTAGGCATTTTGGGAATCATTCTCAACTTGTCATTGACTGTATTACAGGAGGACTTAATTAAGTGATGTAAGTGACTCTTCTCCAGGTCTCTGTCTTAATTGGAGGGTTTTGTTGCAAAAAGCCCAATAAACACTTAGTAAAGAGTGGTCCCTTTTCTTTGATATGATTATCCTTAAATAATATAAATTATATTTATATAGAATAAGAATATATTCTTTAAAGAATAAGTCCATCTGTGCATAAAAAGAAACACTGGTTCAGATGAAGGGACTCTTACAATTTTAACAGAGTAAAACTAACAGATGTTGCTAGAAATATTTTGTTAAATGAATGCCATGATGAACTGAATAATGAACCTCACAGAGGAAAATGATAACCTTGGAAATAATGTTGTTTCCCATTTTGGTATACTATTGTAATGGTTTTGCCTAATAGAAGCTTTTAACCATTAATAAGCACATTAGGTAGAACTCACATTTACAAAAGTTCCTATTAGAAATTGAAAACAAAATGAAAATTTCTGCATAAGGCTTTTCCCCCTCCCCTCTTAACATCAATTCACTCTAATTTATTGGGCAGAGATGGAAGATAACCTTACCTGCCTGGTCATGCAGGCACACCAATAAACATCTATCTAAAGTCAATGGAAATAATCTAAAAGCTTCAGCAGCACTTCTCTTGAAACAGCAGCTGCTTTGCTCTGCTGCTTTTTTTGCCAAACTGATGAAGCAAAGAATTGCTTTTTGCCAACTGGCTGTACAGAAGTTAAGTATCAGGGTATAGTTTTGTGTAATTTTTTTTAATGTATGATTTTCAAAAACCTGATATTAATTAAGAGACAGGTTCCCCCCAGTGCAGTAAGCAAGCTTCAGCGCTATGAATCACATTGGAGTATGTAATGGGATATAAACTTATTTCTTCCTCTTTTCATTAACCTGTGAATGTAAAAAGCCTTCTTGTAGCAAGAAGGAATCACTGTCCTATAGATTGGAGTGAGGAGGGTAGGGGGAGGATGCCTGCTCATATTCCAGTAATTAAGCTTCTGTAGCAGCTGAGTGTAATTCCCTTCTCTGTGTTCCCCAATGACGTTTCAACACCCATTCCTGAGAGACTGAGTTGTTATCTTGAGTTATTTGTCGAAACCTTCCCTGATATTGGATCGGGACACCATTTAATTCTTTAAAACTAGTTCAGAAAAGATGTTAATCATCAAGATTTACTTTAGGGATACCTTGCAATGGAACATAATTTTCACATCCACACATGCATAAGGACACAAAATATCTTGGCTAAGATACTACACATCAAAAAAAAAACCCCAAAGACAAACCTTATCACAATCAGTATGATACTGAACACTGAAAGTTATTGCAAGACTTTTTATATTTTAAAGCTGGAAAAAAACCCAAAATACAACATTCTGCTTTTCCATCTTGTATGGTGCTTGCTTGTCATTCCTTACTCAAAGAACCCTTCTTGTTTCAGATCAGTATTTGCTCATGGGGTAAAGGAAAGCATGTGCTGTTTGCCCATTAATTGATGTTTTTAGACCAAAAGCTTTTGCCTGTTAACCACATTCCTACCCTTCCAATTCACCATCCCTCATGGCATCTAGGTACCATTCATACCCATTAGAATTTCAGTGTTAAACAGCTAGTGAAAAAGAAAAGGAGAGATGTACTTCCATAGAGAAGGTGGTTTTACTTGCACTTGGAACTTGAGAACAACTGAACTTGTACAATTGAGAAATTTTGCAAGATGATACTTGTAGAAAAATTCTTATACCTCTACAGGAACTTCAGACTTTTTTGAAATAGCAGGTCTTAGAGAAGTTTGTGGAGGAGAAAAGCCTTTCCCAAGCTACGAGAACTCACCTCAAAGTGCTCTTGTTTACCCCCTATGAGGGAGGCATTGCTGTGCAAATGACTGTGTTGCACTCTAAGGTAACACAGATCAAGCAGAGAACTGCTGAGGTCTGCTAAGTAGACTTTCACGCTTGCCTGTGTACCCTGCCAGTAGGGATGATGTTTGCCTTGCTAGAGGGGTTCTTGAAGAGGATTTTTTTAATATTTTCCCATATGTTGGATAGGAGTCTGTGTTTGTGTCAAGAGAAAATTATTGATCAAATTCTTGATCATGACCTTTTTGGCTGATGTCAAACATGTGGCAGAAAAGTTAGGCTAGGATGTAACATTACATTTCTAATTACTCAGACAACCTAACGCTTAACGTAAATACCAGTATGAGTTCTAACTAAAGCATTGCTGTGCCTCACTGTGTGGCAGACATAAATTTCATAAAATTTAATTTGTAACCTCTTATGCTCTGCTTCTTCCAATTTCTTCTCTTCTTTTCCCACAATTAGGAAAGATTTTTCTGAAAGGAATATATGATTTTCTTATGCATTAAAAATACCCACTGTCCTGTCTGGGTAAGCTGATGTGCTGTGGCATTTTGGAGCAGTCTGGAAAAAATAAGGTCAACAGAAAACATCATACATTATGAAAAATTAATCATTATTTTGTTAGTCTCCTTGCCTATCTATTATGTTAGACAATGACCCAATGAACTTACGAAAATCTCAGTGTGTTTGAAGTTTTGTAAAAAGAACCTGTGTATGGTGTTTGATCCTTTTCCGTATTTTGATGATAATACATGTAAAATAGCTACTGAACTATAAATTGGGAAGTAAGCATTAGATCCATGAACCCATTATTAGGGGTTTCTATTACTAGAGCTGGTTTATTTGTGGGGACTAGGGAAAATTAGTAGAATAAACAGCTGTACTGCAGTGTACTAGCTGTACTAGCTTTTTCTAGTTTGCTCAAAGCTTCTGTTTTCATTGGAAAATACAGGTGTTCCTTACCCATCTAATGGCACTCATGCTGTTTGGCTATGCTTAAATATTTCCAAGAACATAGAGTTGCTCCAGGAACAGATGTCCTGGTCACGTCTGTGCACTGTCGATATGAATGATTTCTTTATGGCCTCAGTGACCCAAGGGAGAAGCTGGTACATGAGGAATTAGGGACATTTCACGTGCATGGGGCTGACTGTTCCAACCTGTTTTGTTGCCTTTGACACCACTGGGAGTCTCTGCTGTGCACTCACCTAGATGCTGCAATTTTCCAGAGCAGCAAGAAGACAGAAGACGCAGTACCTGGGATGAACGCAGTAGAAGGGTGTTCAGGATGTTTAAGGTGCTGGTAAGCAGGGCAAATTTTGAGCAACACATGCTCAAAATAAGTGATGGTGACGATGAAGTACACAAACTTGAATAAATAAACACAGAATGAGGTGAAGTTGGAGGCCAAAACATACCTAACACAGTTACTGCTGCAGGAAGGCAGCCGTTGTGGAGTGCTGCTTTTGTGACTGGAGGCTGCTTAGCTGAACCACTGCCAACCTTTCCAAGGCCTTGAAAAATTAGTGACTTTTATTAAACTTATATAAAGTTCCCCAGAACTGTCCTCTTCCCCTGGGCAGCAAGCAGTCTCTAAATTACTTCTCGGAGCTGTGCCAGGAAATGCTTTTAAATGTTGGAAAGTACACCAGATATTTCTTAAAACCTTTTCTGCTCATTTGAATCCTGTTTCACTCACCTTAGCTACAGAAGAAATATTGCAATTTCTTTATTTTCTTCTGACACTTGCAGAAAAGATATTTTAATAATATTGATTAGCATGAATTGATTTAGGTCTTCAGTCAAAGACTTTTTTTTTTAATTGCTAGTTTTTATGAAGATAAAAAGCTCTGTAAACCTCCTCCCTAATTTATCCAACTACCATATGCTGAGAGAAACAGCATTTATGCAAACTGTTTCCTCAGGAAAGAAAAAACAAGTGAAAGTACAATAAGCGATAAAAAAACTTGTTCAGGGTCACGGATTCACTTTTTTTGTCTCATAATTCCCCATGTTCTGGACATCATACTTGTGTTTTTCTGGATGTAATATGTTGCTACTATATATACAGAAAAATTTTAAAATAAGTATGGAAAGTACAAGGTTGTTGTGTGAAACAGAAGCTTGCTAATCATTAATTAGCACTGCTAAAGTTAGAAGGTGCTAAAGCTTCTGTCAGAATCATACTTGTTACCGACTCTTGTGGTTTTATTGCAGTATCTTTTCTTGAAGGCCTGTGATAAGTTCAGTGGTTATGCTAGAATTTCAACTTTCATTTAAAAAATTGCAAGTTAATGTGTCTTGTAGTTAAGCAAAGAAACTTGAAAATGTGAATTAAATATAACCTGGTATGAAAGTAAAGCATCTCATGATCTTTAATACATTCTCTTTATTTCTGAATATTAGAGTGCCAAACATTCTCAGCTGGGGAAGGAAAGCTTTTGTTTGGCATGACAGGAATTCACAGTGTTCTTTTTGTGCCAAATTTGATTTCTTGTTAATTGGTCTTTTTGCTGTCATAGTCCTTGTCATCTCCTAGTCTTAGCTCACTGTTAACTACAAATAAGTCAGATATCTGTCTGTATTTCTCAGGCACAGAACTGATTTCCCCTGTGAACTACCCAGCCAGTGTATCAGACTAATACTTTTATTGACTATGTTGGGAAACATAGTTCATAATGTGAATACACGAGAAGTACGTGTCTCCCTTTTCTTTTTTCCACTGCAACTCAGCAATGATTTCTTTTTAACCAGTGGAAAAATTAACTCTCTGTATTCATTATGTGATTTCTTCTATTTAATAAATGTGTATAAGAAAAGGAATTAGAAGGGAGAATGTGAGACAATTTGGGAACACTTGTAGGGAAATGGCATCTTTTTTTCCCTATTGCTGCCTCCATTGCTTCAGAGCTGTTGTGAAACTTGAATCCCCCAGAGAATTCTGCAAAACAGTTTTGTGAAGCTGATTCCTTGACATTTTCTGTGAATTTAATCATTATTCTCAGACCAAACAAAAACAAGCTCTCATGCTTATTTATCCTTGTGAAAATACGGGTCAGCTTTGGCTGACTTCATTTGCCTTGTGTAGTACTTTACAAATTAGATGCCCAATCAAGCTGTAGTGTTTGTAGAGCAGGGCTCTGCTCAGACTAAGGCTATCCTAACCCTCCTCTACATTTAAAACTATACTGTGGAAAACTCAATGTACTCTGTCTTAGAGAGGTGCTGTCCATCTATTCAAGCCCTGATTCAGCAATCCAGTTAATTTAGGTGTGAGGGTCACAGCATTGTGCGTGGGAAAGTTAAAGGGTTTCCTCTGTTTCTGGTCAACTACATTAAATTTGGGCTCACAGACAAGACCCATCACTGTCCCTCAAGAGCCTGTGTCACTTGTTGTATATCTCATGTTTTATGGCTAGCAGGAACTATCTCTATACTGTAAACTAGCAGGAACCATCATATGCTATAGGATATATGAGTTTCAAATTTGTGGAGGCTGAAATACTGAGATGTTATTTCACTCAAAAGCATTTCTTTTCAGAAAGAGGGAAGGAATTGTTTTTCATTGAAATCAATTTAGTGCTGTAAAGCCCAAAGAGAGATTTCCCAAGACACTTAAGTTGAATAGGTATGCCATAATAAGCATGATTTAAATATATTTGCCTGTAAATATTGGAGTACAGTACACCAACATATCAATACAATAGCAGTAAAGTAAAAATCCTGAGCTGAGTTATGGTTTCATACTTTAGTGCAGTGCTATTGTTTTGTTAGTGATTATTTTTGTTATCAATATGCCTACATACTCTACTTATAGACAGGAAAACTAGTATGCAGGCATAAACAGAAAGACCCTTGTTCCCCAAAGACTTTACAGTGTAAGTCAGCTCTGTGCACTCAGCATCCTCAGCCAGGGATGCTGAGATCTCTGAGACATCCCTGCCATATTGCTCCAGTGGGAAGGCAATCTCCTCTCAGAATAGTGGTGAAAAAATCCTGTTTTGAGAAACTTTGTGCAAATTGTTTTATACAATGTTGCTCAAAGGTAGCTGGATATCATTTCTGCATATGCAGGCATCCACCTCGGTGGGCTCCTCACAGGGAACGCTGGGCAGCCAGCAGCTTGTGTGTTGACACGGTTGTGATTTGGGAAGTGGGAAGCTGGGACACCTCAGTGGGGGCCGAGCAGCAATAATGCAGTCCATCTTTAATGGTAGTGGTCTTATTAGCGGACACTGCAGTGACTTTGAAGGGTCTTGGTTGAATTGTTACGTTACTGCAAGCAAGAAAATTTTATGCAGTCCAAAGACCAGTTATTTAGGTGTCTTGGTGGAGATGTATATTTATATTTAAGTAGGTAGCTTGAATATTTTACCATTAGATTTTCTGGAAATGGAAAGAACCAGAATTACCCATAGACTGGGCAAGTGTGAGCTACTGACTTTTGTGCCTGACCAACAGAATGTGTGGGAAGATAGTCTTCAAACTTTTCTATTTGTTTTTATTGGCTCCAAAATACCAGAAAAAGTTTTTTCTTTCTTTTAAAAATATTAATTGCCATCCATATTAGATAAAGGGTTCCTTTATGTAGCATTGGAAGATAAAGATTTTTTTTCCTTCAGACTTTGTGATCCTAACAGCTCTTAATTTTTCTGTGCCTCCGTTAGCCCATCTTCCTAAGTTGATGCAATGAAGAGAGCAAAATGGATACAACAATACAAATGATAGGAACTGGGGACCTTCTCAGCATTTATCAGAGACTCAGTACCTGTAGCTGGTCTTCAAAATGTATGTGTTTGTTCCACTCCGCTTGATCAAGGTATAAATCAGAAAGGAGAATTCTGTCCACTGAACATTTTAAAAAGACAGATAGAGATGCAGATGGGTTCAGTAAAACAGGAGAGTGTGAATCTAAATGTGAAATGAAATATAGATGAAAACACCTTGCCTCAGACAGTTTTAATATTAATATCAACATCTCTTGGATGAAAAAGACCTATATTTTGTGGTTGTGACATTTTCCACAAGTTACAAAACAAGTAGATTTCTTAGGGTTATTTCTGAACTAGATGGAAAAAAAAAAATCTATTTTGTAAATGGTGGTATGCTTTTAGACTCAGTTCAGCCTGATACATTACGTTCCATTACCTGTCTACATTTTGGGGTTTAAAAATAAAGAAGGAACAACTTTTAATGGGTCTAAAAGTAGATGTCTGTTATACAGCATTCTGATTCTGCAATAACTGTTGAGTAGACTTACCTGTTTTTATTGCTTACATAAAACTTCTTCGGAATCAAACATTCTATACAGATGGAGATTATGAATTATCTGTTTGTCCTAGATAGCAAACCCACGATTTCTAATGGAATTGGATAGCATTAATAATATATAACTTTTCCACCATCTGCTGAAGAAATCTTATGGGAAACTTTTAAACAGAAAACAAGGTCTGATTTGTAAAACCTGACACACGCTCAGATGTTCTGGGTTCTGGGTGTTTGATCTTCAAATGAACAGTAGATGGCTTCAGAGAACATTCCACCAGTGATCACTGGTTGCAGATAAAGACGGAAGACACAGCCACAGACCATACATAACAGCCCCAAAAAACTGATGTGGCAAAGTTAGATTTTCTTTTTTGCATATGCTGCTAGTAAAAAAAAAAAAAAATTAAAACCTAGGACAGTTTGACTAAAATACACTGCCAAAATTCCACACCTAATAATGTTTAAAGCCATACAAATAGGTGTACTGGATTCCACCAAAAGTCTGCTAAACCTAGTGTCTCCTGTAAGACAGAAGCTGGTACCAGAAGTGTAAGGAAGGGGTTTCTGAAGGGCGTGAGTATTTATTGAAGCTTCCCTTCATGAGCCTTTCCAACTCCCATCAATCTGTTGTATCCATAGTGTTGTGGTTAATAATAACTGACAGATCTTTCTTCTGCCAGTCTACAAATCTGTCTTTGACCACATAATGCTGGTTTCCACTATGTGATAGCAACGAACTCATAGCTTAGGTATGCACTTTAGTATAAAGTAATTTGTGCCTGTAACTTAATGAGCATTTATTTCATGGAATAATCAGTATTTTGTGACAGTCATGACATCAGAGGCCTCTCTTTTATCCCACCCCTCCCCACAAATGTTTCTGATCCAGCTGAATCTCTGAGGAGTTTTCTCAGACCTCCTCAAAAGTTCAGTAACTTTTTTCATTCTTGTCATCTTCTCTGCACTTTTCCAGTTCTGTTACCTCTTTTTTGAAATGGCGCTATAGTTGGGTTTGTACAATACCACAGTGGCACTTTCTGGTTTTCTCCTTTGTTCTTGTCTGAGGTAGAAAACAACAAGTATTGTATTGTATTGTATTCTTCATTACTGCAGTTAAAGCAGTTAAAAACCACAGTGAACAGCCTCAGTAAATGAAACTATGTTAGGGGTGATTGGACCTTAATGATTTTAGAATATTTTTAGATGTGAATGTATGCCTTGTCCCAGATCAGCTTAACAAACTCCAATTTAGTATTTGGATAGGCTGATGCAGATATCTTTTGGTTTTGCATCTAAAGAAAATGTCTACATTGTCTTATGCCTTTGGAATTATTCCAGTGTTTGGCCACAGTATTTTGTCTCCTGTGAAGGATCAACAAATTTGTTTGTTCCCCCCCCTGCCTATATACATGTGTGTATGTATACATAAATGTATGAGAAAGTTTTTGTCTTTTTCGTAATTAAAAAAGAAGTGTAAATGCTACTTCAGAAAAAATAGTGCCCCAAATAAACTGTATTTTAATAAGCTAATACCTTTAACACATTTTCTTCTTAAAATTCTAGAGTTACATAGTCTTCTGGCCTGTCCTTAGCAATGTCATTTCTCTCAAACCTTGAGACAAAGTGAGAACATACTCATCTCTAGCATTTCAAGCAAGTAACTTCCTTTGTAATATTACATTTATAAAATGCTTCAGTAGTCATTCTTGCTATTGGATTTTATAGACTGAAAATGATGAAGTTATCTGTAGATTTGGAAACCAGCTTTTGTCATGGTCCAGTATGTTACAGAATGAAATAAATGCTTGTTTACCAACTGGCTGATACCTTGCTGTTCTTGCTTCCTATTTAGCTATTGTTCATCAGTTAATTATTTCTCTAATAAGGGATTATTATTTTCATTTAATCTCTGTAATTTCCTACATAGAATAAAAGAATTCACTGCTACATAAACATGTAAGAATTATGCAAATAATTTTAAATTATATGCTTTTAAGGAAGAAAAAAAAAAGAATATGAAATCTGTTGGCCTTTTTTCTTATCCTATGCTGTCTGTTTTCCTCTCCTCACATACATTCACATATGTACATGGATACCTTCACATCTGTTTTTTTTAATCTAGCTTCAGAGACCAATAAGTTTTATCACCTGGAGATTTAGGTAGTAAAATGCTGGGGAATTAGTTACATCGGATAGATAGAATGAGCCCATTTATAAATGCCTCAAGTCTCCTTTCTGCAAAAGGAAAAAAACTGACGCGCAGGGCATTAACTCTGTGCATAGGAGCAGTCTCCTCTGAGTTCATTTGCGTGTTGGAGGAGAACCATTGTACCTACATGTGCTGACCATCGAACAAGGGCCGTCAGGGACTTGCAGGTTTGCTGAATCAGAGCAACACATTGCCTGTCTAATGCCTCCCTAGCCTCTGTGATGATGGATATTAACAGCAAGGAAGCTGCCTGTTTTTGTTGCTAATTTGTTATCTGATTTATAGGTCTTTTGTGTGCGTGTCACTTTTATGTATGATGTATTTCCACTGTCGATGCTGTCTTCGTTCTGCTCACAACGGTGTTCCTGAGTCCCAGCAGATTCACGTGTTTGTGGCAATGAAAGAGACAGAAGTGACGGCTCTCCTCCTAGGATGCAGCTCATAAATTTTCCCTTACAACTAAAGCACCAGACAAACCAGTTTTTTCAAGTGGTCACAGATGAGCAATGTCCAAAGGAATTTTCCTTTTCAGTTGTTCATTAATGCATCTGTTTACTGAACTAGGGTGGGAAAACTGCAAAAAGGTCATAATATGCAGGTGCAAATACATTCGCCAAAGCCCTCTGGAGACCAGCTTGATTCTGATGTCAGTAGGTACTAGGTAAATCGAAGGTCTTAACCATATGTTTTCAACTGTTCTCTCTTGTTGAAGTGTTACATTACTTTGAGTGCAATATTTTATCTCCAGCAGGGAGAAAGCACAAAATAAAAGATGAGAGAGAAATGGAGGCAGAAATTAGAGCAATTAATATTACCAGCTGTGACTAAAGCTGCTACGAATGTGGTGAGCTCAGAACATTTAGCATATTTATACCAAAAGATGTCTTAAATATCTGTAATTGTATAATGAAATTACTTTCTGTATAAAATTGTATCACATAGAGTTAAAGATAACTAGATTCCATGCAGCAAAATAAAGGTAATGCTCAGAGGGGAACAAAGCCTGGGATATTCTTCCTGCAAAAATTCTGAAGAGAGAAAAGCTAAACCAAAAAATCTCTCTCCTGGAGCCTCCACGTATTTCTTTTTTTTTTTGAAGAAAAAAGCCAGACTATCTTGTTAAGAGATTCAGACTATATTCTGAAGAAATTAACTTTGAAGAAGCTGTATACTCCTTTTGTACATGTAGGGAGGAAAAGTTGAACTCCAGCTAGAGTTCTAGAAAACCAGTGGAATGGCCTTACATTGCATGAAAGAATAGGAAATAAAGCCACATGAATAATATTTTGTATGCTTTATAAGACTAAATCAGACAAAAGCTGTTTTTTTTAAAAAATTTTTTTCCTTATTTAAAATTGAATTTCAAGACTTTTAAGATTGTTAAAGTGGCTGAATTGGGTTTAAT
The DNA here is from genome assembly GCF_000737465.1 of Haliaeetus leucocephalus. Taxonomy (NCBI): domain Eukaryota; kingdom Metazoa; phylum Chordata; class Aves; order Accipitriformes; family Accipitridae; genus Haliaeetus; species Haliaeetus leucocephalus. The sequence continues at coordinate 6,003,334 of NW_010972820.1, read as the reverse complement.
CTCTACCATCGTCATTTGGTGAGAGGAAGGAAAATGAAAGACTCCCCTAGGTCCATTTATAAGGAATTGCACAAAGAGAGGGAGACTGCCTGAGAACTCTTACAGACCCCTTATCCAGATCTCTTGGTTCCTGCCCCTGGAGGCAGGTTTTGCCCCTGCCAGGACTGTGCAAATAAACCATGGTGAAAGTAATTGGTGTAGGTAGAGTAGCATTCGGTCCTTGAGACACTGAATTGGGAAGATCTTTTTGCTGTTTTTTCATGTCACGCAACACCAATTTTAAATCAATACTTTTTTCAACAAAAGAAAGGAGGAAGGCTGAACTCCCCTCTGGTACATGCAGATCAGCTCTCTGCTTGTTGTCAACAGACATATCAGCTAGACAAAGCTTGGGCAGCCCTCTTTTAAAGGTCTGCGTATGTTTACAGCTTGTCCTTTTTAATGTCATTTTCAGTGGCTTTTGGTACCTTTCTTACTGCTTTATTTAACCTTTATTCACTGGGTTTTATTTGTACTGATCAATGGTAAGTGCACACCTTTCTGTTCTGGACTCTCTGTGGACTACAGTACGGTTTTGTTCCCTTGATTGAGTTGTTCTATTATTGCTATTTCTGTTTTCACTCTTAAAGCTTGGCTTTCTTTAATTCACTTTAAACAAACATCTGAATAGCTGTAAAGGGCAGATGATACCAGTACTGTCAAGATCCCATTGATCTTCCAACTGAAGCTGCTGGAAGGCAAGCTGGCTGGTTTCTCGCCATATTTTGGTTTTCAATTTTCTGATTATTTTGATAGCTTAGAAGTTTTTGTAGCAATGAAGGTGAAATCATCCTTGCCTTTTCATGTACACCTCCTTTTTGTGTTAGTCCCAGCCAATATGGCACTGTCAGAAAGTGTTAGGTACAGCTTTTTATGTTGTCTGAAACAGTTTCTCAACAGCAAGCTGGAAATAACAGTTTGAAAGCCGGTGTCCTGGACTGAGTTTAGCATGTTGTGTTAACACTTATCTTCATTACGGTTATTTCTGCCAAATGTTTTCTGCTTTTCAGACAGTTCCAGTTTTCCTGAAGGGAAAGGTCTGTTGGGCATTAGCTAGGGAGGTAAATAACTGGCCATGAAGAAAGTGAGAGGACAGAACTAACACATAATGGGTTATATTTATGTACACAGACATTCTGCCATACTGGGTTAGGTACAGGTAGCCATGTTCTGTACTTTATATTTTTATACTCTATGTTTTAGTATGTATTTCAGATTGCAAACTTTAAAAAATGGCAGCCTTTCCTAGGGTAAAAAACATTGATGACCTGAGGGTGGGTCTGCACCATCGAGAGGAGATGCTGCAGAGGTCCCTGAGCAGCTGGAGCTGCGCACCATTAAGTCTTCACAGCTCAGCAGTGGCTTTGGGGTTGGATATATGCTGTGCTCACCAAAGACCTGCTTTTGGTGTCAGCACAAGCAGAGCCATTTCAAATGTCTCTGTCCCTGACGTGTGAGGCATAACCCTAGCATTCGCAGTGAGATTTACTTACTTGTCAGGTTTTTCCAGCTGGGCCAAAAATCAGAACTTCATGCATTTATTCACTACAATAACATGCTGATCTGATTAAGATGGTCTGTTGGCTTCCTTACAAAAACGGAAATAAATCTTACTTTCCTTGTCTGAAGCAGGATATGAGAGTAATGAAATTGCTCTATCAGGCTTGGACACTTTGGAGTCCAGAAGGAATTTTCCTCTGTCAAATTAGTAGGGATATTTTCTGTTGTTGCCGTGTAGTGTGGTGAGATCTATGTTGCAGAGTCATTTGGCAATTTATCTAACCACGCGCATGGGAAACAGCAGTTTCAAGTACTTAGTCCATGTTGTGGTTTATCTTATGCCTCATTATGTGGTGATTCTCTTGGTCTCTTCTGCTCCTTTCTTCCGGTTCTTCTTTAAGAACTTGAAAAGAATGAATGGATCAAATCTGAGTTGACCTCAAAATCTTTGTGGACTGTGAACATTATACTGAGGCCAGTATATAATACAGCAGAAAAGGTCTTAAACCCACAGTTTAAACTCATGTCTGTCTGCATGTTATCCTAAACTATCTGATACAGTTGTCCTACTCTGGGATAAAGCTAACCCAGTGAATGTAAAGAAACCCTTAGGCCAAACAGATAATACAGAAATGTAACAATATTTCCTCTTCCCACAATTTATTAAAAAAACCCCACCCAAACCCAAACCAGAAAAAAATCGATAAAATACTCTGGGACCTTGATAGTGCTAGTTTATTTTACTTCAGTATTTTTCTGATACTAAGATGCTGTACTTTCCTACAGTATATTACGAGCTGAAAGCACAAAAAAGCTTTCCTTGCCACTGACATCTTCAGAGTAATTCACCTTTGAAGGAGTGGAATTATCAAAAGCACCAAGATTAGCTGCAGAAATGCATAGGCCTGCCTAAATGAGAGCTGCTGATTGCAGATCCAGAACTTCTAGCAGCTATGCAGATAATATAATTTTAATGTATATGTTTTTTGCATAGAAAACACAATTACAGTGAAGCATGCAGGCAATTGTATTGTGCAGATCGTGTGATAAAATTTGAGATGTATGAAAATAGGAAGAATTTTTAATTTAAACTTATCAAAACAGTAAAATTATAATTGTGTAAAGCTGTAAATATTAGTGAATATTACAATATATTACTCTTTGAGTGTTTATATATATGTATGTATGCATACATTCATATGTATTTTTTTCTCTTTATGTCACAGGTTTGTCTTTGTGTCTATGTAACAGCTGTATCTTCTAATGTTCTAATAGTAACATGACCACAGATATCCACATCATGTTCAGAATTTCAGTCTGTAAAGGGCAACTGTCATTAATGAAATTTACTACCTCCAAATGAAGATGATAATGTCCTTACTGATAGCATAGCATTCATGTTCTGATCTAAGATATACACTGCCAAAGATAATGTCTTTGAACTAGAGAGAAAATAAGGAAATCAGGAAAACAAGCAGAATGGGGTACTACATCTTGGAAAGCAGCGTTGGAAGGCAGTTTGAGGTTATAGTGGACAAGCAACTAAACTTGTGCATGTGTTATGCAGCAAGGAGCTTGGTGTATAGGTAGGGGGGCAACAAATGGGAGCAGGAAAGTGATTTTAATCTTTGCTTGTGGTAGTGGTGAGCCTGGTACAGGAGTATCATGTGCTGCTCTGGTATCAACATTTTTTAAAAGGATGTTGGAATGGTGGTACAGAAAAGAACCGTAAAATGCCCTTCGGAGACTGCGCAATCTCTGAGAGATAATTTGATTATAGTGTATAAGTATCTTCAGGGGAAAAATACAGAACACTGAACCAATGACTGGGAGCTGCAGACAGACAAGTTAAAATTAAAATGAGGCACAATATTCTTAAAAGTGAGATTGATTAACCATTGGAACAAAGGAAGTGCTTGAATTCTCATTGTATTGCAGTCTTCAAATCACGGCTGAATGTCCTTTCTGAAAGTCAAACACAACTTATGGGACTCAGGGAGAAGTAACCAGCAGAATCCGAATGACCTGTTAAACAGAGTCTGCCAGAACAACCACAGAATTTGCTCCTTTCTACTCTTCAACTCTATAATGTGAAGCCCTATATTTTACTGAAAACTTCTCTCACATGGGTTGATTTCTGGGCCACATCTCTCAAAATCCCCCTCACATGAGACAAGGAATTCAGAAGCATTCCACTTGTGTTCTCCTCTGAAAATGACATCACGTTTCTCTATGATTAATCTTGTTGATATCAGAATTCCCTTTGTACTGTGGAGTTTTTCTTACATTCCCTCAAGAATGAGTATCAGTGATGCTTAATGTATATAATACGATATAAAGGCTTTCTGTCATAAGGATGTCCCTCACAGACAGCCTGAAAGATTTAAGTCTAGATGTGAAAAGTGGTTGTTCAAAGTCAGTGTATGTCCAGCATAAGCTAACTCTAACAAAAACTTGTTGGACTGGGGGGGAATCAGGAAAGCACTGCTTCCTTAAGTGAAATATTGTAATTCTATGCTTAAAGTTACTTCTGGTATTTGTAATTTGTGTTGCACCTTATGACAACTAGTTTAGGACCCCATCATAGCCTAGGCAGCACTGCACTGCCTACTACACAAACACAGAAAAAAGTTTATATATTAAAGTAATGCTCTATACAAAGTCTTGGTACCCCATCGCATATAGGGCTGAAATAGGCAACCAATTCAACAGCAGAGGACAAGTTACCACCCATTAGCTGATCAGAATGACCTATCTGTCTGCACACACCGTCCTACTGAGAGCTTAGTTAATCTCAATTATCTGGCCCTTGATGTGGGCTAAGAGCATGTATATGGACAGTTGCATAGACCAGTTGATACATGGTGACTTGCTTCCCTGTTAGTGATATGTTTGATTTCTATTTTAAATCTGCATCTCTCCTGCTAGATCAACATACCTAGGGGAGTTACTCAGCTCAAGGAATATACATTTATGCATGTTCAAGAGAAACAGTAAAATGAAACAGTTGATCCTAGCGAAAAATACTATGCTTTTCCTTCTCATCTGTCCTGCATAAATAAAAGCTGCAGCTGAAAAGAAAACCTGTTTGTTACTAGCTAATAGTTGATATTGAACAGAGATCACAGTTCATGATAGTTCTTCCTTCTGTGGAGCCAACTTTTCTATTTTTGTTAGTGAAGGAAAATATTAAATACTCAGTTTTGGACTGTTTTTCCTTTAAAAATATGAAAAAATATTTGGCAACTTTACTGAACTGTTGATACAGCTTGCCTTGGGGGAAAAGGAAGCTGTTGTCAATGGTTGACTGAACTGGAATGCTTGAAAAATAATGATGGATAGCATATACAGTTATGGCTGAAAGTGCACATCACCTTGGAGTTATCAGCAATGGTAAACAAAATAACATTACTAGCACCTATAGCCCCTGTAAGAGAGAATGGCCAATGAGCATTTTTTTCTAGCCCAGTCTTCCACAGCAAGACCTTTCCAAGCACAAGAAGCACTTCCAGTATCTTTACCGTCTAGTTTTCTGTTTAACTGTGAAAATTGAGTCAGATGCTGTAAACGCATTCAGAAAGTAGTGGTCAACGGCTCAATGTCTGGATGGAGATCAGGGATGAGTGGTGTCCCTCAGGGGTCCATATTGGGACCAATACTATTTAATATCTTCATCAATGATATAGACAGTGGGATCGAGTGCACCTTCAGTAAGTTTGCAGATGACACCAAGCTGAGTGGTGCAGTCGACATGTCCAAGGGTTGGGATGCCATTCAGAGGGGGCTGGATAAGATGAAGAAGTGGGCCTGTGTGAATATCATGAGGTTCAACAAGGCCAAATGCAAGGTCCTGCACCTGGGTCAGGGCAACCCCTGGTGTCAATACAGGCTGGGGAATGAAGGGATTGAGAGTAGCCCTGCAGAGAAGGACTTGGGGGTGCTGGTGGATGAAAAGCTGGACATGAGCTGACAATGTACGGTCGCAGCCCAGAATGCCGACTGTATCCTGGGCTGCATCAAAAGAAGCATGACCAGCAGATGAAGGGAGGTGATTCTGCCCCTCTGCTCTGCTCTCGTGAAACCCCACCTGCAGTACTGCATTCAGCTCTGGAGTCCTCAGCACAGGAAAGACATGGACCTGTTGAAGAAGGTCCAGAGGAGGGCCACAGAAATGATCAGAGGGATGGAACACCTCTCCTATGAAGAAAGGATGAGAGAGTTGGGGTTGTTCAGCCTGGAGAAGAGAAGGCTCCAGAGAGACCTTATTGCAGCCTTTCAGTACTTAAAGGGGGCTTATAAGATGGGGACAAACTTTTTAGCAGGCCCTGTTGCAACAGGACAAGGGGTAATGGCTTTGAACTAAAAGAGGGTAGATTTAGACTAGCTATAAGGAAAAAATTTTTTATGATGAGGGTGTGAGACATTGGAACAGGTTGCCCAGAGAGGTGGTAGATGTCCATCCCTGGAAACATTCAAGGTCAGATTGGACGGGCTCTGTGCAACGTGGTCTAGTTGAAGATGTCCCTGCTCGTTGCAGGGGGGTTGAACTAGATGACCTTTAAAGGTCCCTTCCAACCCAAACCATTCTATGATTCTATGACCTTTCTGCTCCAACCCTCCTGTAAGGTGGAAGGAAAAAAAAAGGAAAAAACAAACTTCTTCAAGTTAGTGGATTATATTTTTTTAAACTGTTAGTATTCCAGTTTCACCTTTTTTATATGTAATGTCTAAAACACTGTTTTGTGGATTATTTCTAATTCCTGGTTCTCTTCTTTTTATTCCACAGGCTTATTTTCAGATTCAGGCCTATTGTTACTGTCTTATTTAAGGTATTGTGCTGCCATTTTTGTAATTATTTGGCACACACTTCATAAAAATTCATTGGAAATAACATTGGACTATGTTATATCAAGTGAGCTTGCAGCTGTGTTTTCAAAGTACCAAGATTTTGAATTTAAAGTCCCACTTGACATGAATAAGAGGTATAAATAGTTGGTTCCCCCGCCTGCTGTTTGAAAATGGATGGATACTTCCCTAAACCCTCTTAAAGAAAAGCCCCAGTAGATGGTACTGCAGGACTGGATCATACATTTCAGTATGTGAATAAAAGATAGGAGGAAAATCAGTTATGGTAATGGGGAAATGGAGCTTGGGTTATTTATGGAATTATAAACCTCTTCCTTTCCCAAGCCCACATTTCGTTACCTGTTGTGACACAAGTGAAATGATTCAGCGAGGTCAATGCACTCTGGCCCAAAAGGCAGAAATGATTTGCTGGACTAAATGAGGCTGGGGTCTTTTGGGTTCCATTCCACTTCTTGAAGAAGCTAAAAATATTGTGATTTGAAAGATGAAGATGAGCTCCATAGATACTCTTGTAAGTATTCCCAGTATTCAGCAAATTAAGTAGTGGGGTTGGAAAGAGAAAAGGTGAGAATGGCTTCTGCATTTTCCTTACTGTAATGTTTATTTTCTTGATTCCCGAAGGAAGCCCACACTGAAGAAAATTTCATTAATTAAATTAAATGGATTCAGCTCCATAATATAGAGTCTACCTACTGCTCTCGGAGAACTCACAAATCACAAAAGTCAGTCCATTTAATTTGTGTCATTCCATAAGGTTTTAAGACATTTTCCAAATGAGAAGCAACTGGAATTTTCAGTCCTTAAAAATGCGAAACTTTTCAATTAATGTTAAAGAATATGTGTGTTTAGTTCCCAAATATTGTTGAGGAGCTGTTGCCATTTCATGGTCAATGCCAGGTCTGTTCTGCTAATAATTTTTAAGTCAATTATCATCCTGAGACTTATCTGGTCTATTACACCCTCTCTAAAATAAAGATGAGTTGCACTGGCTTGTGTCAGATATGGTCCCAAGGAAAGGAATGGCTGAAGGCAATTTATCCCAGAACACCCTCCATCTGCTTGCTTTCAACACTCAGGGACTTTCAGTTTCATGTTTCCCTTGACCAGGGACTGTTAACTCCATTGAAGTACTCCGATTTCCACAAATGGATGCCAAAATGAGAAGATCAAACTAATTTTCTTTTATGGTCCAAGCCTGGATTTGAGTTTAGGTCTCAAGGAAGATGAGGACGTAAAGCTAATATTCTCTTTCATTCTATTGTTCAAATGCTTTTTGTTTCAGCTTAGCTATCCCGTGTCTTACTCATAGATTTATGTTATAGATTTAGGTCACTTCCAGAGTTCTACATCTGGAAAAAAATTTGTGCTATAAAACAGTAGCAGTCACAGGAAAACCTATTTTAATGTCACAACATAAAAGCTGCATAAATTATTTTAGGTTCAAAGATAAAATGAAGGCTGGTGCTGTGAATCTGTTACAGTAAAAGAGCAAATGAAGAAGTTACAGCTTGTTCTTGTGTCATATGAAGCAACAAAATACACAACTGAGCTGAGGATTTTCATTTCAATTTCTAGGAGGCTTTTCCATTTCACTATATGTGAGGAATGCAGGGCAGTCCTTGCTTCTGTCTGACTGCAGTCTAACCTAAATAGTTAAGGGTGCTGTAAGACTAGAGAGAATGGAGTATCAGTTTATTTATTCATTCATTCCTGTAATACTTTTATTAAATTAATGTACAGACACCACTGAGGAATATGCTCCCTACCTTTCCACGTTCTTATTGAGATTTTTTATATTATGTATACCTGCCCATCACATTCAAGTTTGTGTGAAGATTCACCTTAGTAGATGAACAGCTGAATCTCCAAGATACTACACCGGAAAGAGAAAGATTCTTTGTGAAACTTGTTCATTTGTCTAAAAACTGTAATAGTCATATTGTGATTTATTGATAATGATTTCATTGCATATTCTGAGCAATATTTATTTTGTACATTCTAGTCATTAGACTGACCATAAGAGACTTCTTAAAAAATATGTTTACAAAGGCTTTTGTAGATAAACATGAAACAGTATCATACTAAAGAAAAAGCACTGAGACTAGTGGTGTGGGATATACATTCTGTTTTCTGTGTTCCTCAACTGATGTGCTTACAGAAGGGATTTTCTTCAAAGGTTTTATCACAGCCATAGCCATAAGCATATACGCTCAATGCACAGCTGTTTGGTGTGATCTAAGAAATGAGTTTATATTGTAGAGTAACATGTATGAAATTATTCCCCCAGGTTCATGGCTTTCTTTGATCCCACATTTAAACGAAACAAAACAAAACAGTTCCCTTTGTAGCTGACCCCACATTTTAGTAATAATAGTGATTAAAAAACCCCTGAACATGCCTAATTTTATCCAGCCTCACTTTTAGATGTGTTACCCTAAAACCCAATATTGCCCTGAAGTAATCTGACTATTTTCTGCTTCACACCTCACAGAGGAAATAAAGAAAAAGAGAAGACCTGCTCCAGTTCCTAATAAGGGCCTCTGGGTTTATATTATGACAGTTAAGATCCTAATGCAAAGAAAGATCATACAGAGGCATAAATAGATCTGTCATTTTAAACTAAGATGAAGGTGTTATGTGCTGGTACAACGATGCAATTCAATAATTAAAATTATTATAGAACAGGTGGCATTCAACAACGCATAAAATACTGTACATCAATTGTTCAGGAAAGGGAATCAATTAAAGCACTTAGTGAAAGTGTAAGACAGAATATTGAAGTTTTAAAGGTATGTTCTACAGGTTTCTTTTTTGTAACAAAATTTAAAAAGAAGGAGTTGAAAGAGGAATTAAAGAAGATTCACTGTGAAGCCTGAGGTTCTGTAGAGAAATAAGTGATCCTAAGTACTTTGTGAACTGTGCTTGCTACAGTGTTATCTAATAGATTTTTTTTTCAAACAGCAACTGAGAAGTTTGTTGTCTAAATATGATGTCCTTAATTTAATTTTTAGTGCTCACGTGATTCTTAATGTGGACCTAGACTTCACTCATTCTCCCCAATTTTTCCTTCCCCTGCTTTTAACAGTCATTCAAGGAGTGTTTCATAACATAATTATTACTATTACAAATGCGTGGCAGAGTAACAATCATGCCATCGCAAAGAACTTTAGTAGCTGCTGTATCAATAACCCTCCAGTATATTTAGTGGAAATAATGTTCAGGACTATAGTACTGGTAGTGTCTGAAAATGGCATAGCTGACCACCATGGAAGGTGGTAGAACCCATCTTTTGTTTGATGAGTAGTCTTACTCCATAATGTCTGCCTCAGAGATCAGCTCTCCACTTGCACAGGACTGCAGGGACCAAGGTCAAATTATGTGTCTTAGTACAAGAGGGAAGTGGGTAAGGGCCCGCATATTCTCAGAGAACTTATTCTCCTTGACTTCTTTTATGTTATAAAATCCATTTAGTTAACTGCAGTGGGTAGAACTGAAAGATTTGTTTTCTCAGTCACAGAGAGAACTGTAAAGGACCTGTATGTTTCTCCCTCTGCTGTTATTCTGCCCTCAATATTTTTTTTTTCCTACTATGTATATTAAAGGACTACCATTCTGTACTGGTTTTGGCTGGGATAGAGTTAATTTTCTTCATAGTAGCTAGTACGGGGCGATGTTTTGGATTTGTGCTGAAAACAGCATTGCTAACACAGGGCTGTTTTCATTACTGCTGAGCAGTGCTTACCCAGAGCCAAGGGCTTTGCTGCTTCTCACCCCACCCCACCAGCGAGCAGGCTGGGGGGGCACAAGGAGCTGGGAGGGGACACAGCCGGGACAGCTGACCCCGACTGACCCAAGGGGTATCCCAGACCATAGGACGTCAGGCTCAGCATATACAGCTGGGGGAAGAAGAAGGAAGGGGAGATGTTTGGAGTGATGGCGTTTGTCTTCCCAAGTCACCGTTACGCGTGATGCTGGAGCCCTGCTGTCCTGGAGATGGCTGAACACCTGCCTGCCCAGGGGAAGTGCTGAAGGAATTCCTTGTTTTGCTTTGCTTGTGCACACAGCTTTTTCTTTACCTATTAAACTGTCATTATCTTAACCCATAAGTTTTCTCACTGTTACCCTTCTGATTCTCTTCCCCACCCTGCTGGGGAAGAATGAGTGAGTGCCTGAGTGGGGCTTAGTTGCCTACCAAGGCTAAACTCACAACATGTTCATAACTTGAGAAAACATGGATACAGCTGTTTCTGCTTCATCTATACTGGTCCTTTTTCCTCTGTGTCTTTATAGCACACTTTGTTTGCGTGCAGTGCAGCTGTGCCCAGTGCTGCTGGGGGAGCGGTTCTTTGCTTCACACTATAGTGCCTTCCATATGTTGGCAAGCCAGTGTGCTGCACCTGGCTGACTGAGAGTGTCAGCTCCACGCCACAGTAGCCAGCAGCAGCCCATGACCCTTGATTCTTTGCTAATACTTCTTGACAACTTCCAGACTTGCAGGCTAGCCTGAAAGGAAAATAAATAAATAAGGATAAATTGCTGTGTTAAAGCACATCGTTAAGAACAAAGAAACAAATTGTTGGCCCTTTAAGTTATGGATTTTTTTTTTATTCCTCTGTTTAAACAGGAGAAATTAACATAGTAAATGCTGTTCTGCATGGGAACTATTCTTCTTTTTAATAAATATTCTGGGAATAGTTTTATACATTTTGCTAGCTTGAAGTCCCCTGGTTATAAATCATCAATGTTCCATATGGCACAGGCACATTTTAAACTGTGTACCCACTGGAGAAATCTGTATATTGTTTTTCTGAATGCTTTTCCCTTGCCCCCTAAATTTATAAATCATATTGTCACCTTCCTAAGTTGTTTATTTTCCAATTTTTTTTCTGTCTGCAGCGAGGGGGGAAAAAAACCAACAGATAGCCTCTCTTTTCTTATAACTGTACTATTTAAGCTGGTATCAGTGATGGAAGGCTTACGCTGTATTAAGGATTCAACTCGGTTTTCAGATCGCCTGTATTGCTATTGAATGCCTTTCCTTAAAACAAGTGCAAAGAGCATTTGATCGCCTACCTAAAAATAGTGCCTTTTAATGGAAAGTATGAGATGCTGAACCTGCAAGGGGGAGTGTGGGAAGCAGCTGGGGCTGTGCTGGCCTACATGCAGGCGTAGAGGATGTTATCAATAGTAACCCGGGTGATTTGGTCTGATCCCAGATGCTTAGGCACTCATGACAGTCACGACCCCTACCAGATTTAAGCTCTCCTTCAGCAAATGACCTTCAGGATGCCCTATAGTAGAAAGCCTTTCAATACTACTTCTGAAAAAAAGAAAAGTTTGCATTGATTATTATTTTAATTTAACAGCTTTACATTTAATAAAATGCTCAGACTGCAGGTTAACACTTGACATAATATCATTTTTCTGTCCCTTGAAAAGGATGCACAGATTGAAAAGGTTGATATATGCTTCACTGAAGTACCATGCAGCTATTATGGCATTACTCATACAGAGTACATTGCTGTATCACACATGCTTTCTCCAGCTTCTGCTGCACTAGAACCCTCTGCTTTCTCAGTGCATGAGTTACAGCAGCTCTCAATTTAGAGTTTTTCTCGTGCTCTCATGTATAACATACCCCACTTCTGGAAGTGGCACAGAGGCTCATCCTAATGATTTTATCATCTCGCATTTTATGGATTTGAATCATATAGAAGACTATATGCTATTTTGATGGTAAGTAGCAAGAACATAAATCAAGTATATCCTATTACACTAGTCAGAGATTCCTCAGGCAGGGGGATTGTCAGCTTGATGCAAGTCATAGACATTGGAGTACTCTACAGTAAACACAGCCGTCAAAATCATACTGACATCCAGCTTCAGATTACTTTGCTGAGCACCCCTCAGAATGATGGGAGGTTCATTTCATTATTCTCCCATTGATTTCCCTGGCTGAGCATGTGAATTTGAACCCACTTAATTCCTAGCAACTTCCTAAAATCAGTAGCAAATTATTATTTGCATGAGCAGTCTCACTAAATTTAACAGTGCTACCACCACTACCGCAAACAAGAGTGAGAGCTTTGTAGTCCAGCCTAAAACTGAAAAAGGGAGCAGTAGGTGAGACACATAAAAACATATGGCCTGAAACAATGTAGGGAGTAAGTTGCCAATTGATTTCATGGCTTAAAAATAAATAAATACTATTTTCCGTGACTCCACCTCTTACTTGTATCCCAGGGTGTAGGATCTCTCACAGTTCATGACTGTCAAGAACAAGTGCTTCTCCAGGAAAACAAACTTTCCCCATCCAGAGGTCCCGAACATTATAAACTTGAGTAATCAGAAAACATCCTCAGAATTCCACAAGGAAATCAGGAGAACAAAGACTCAAATATCAGTGGGGAAAAGTTGGATTAATTAATGAATGAATCTATCCATAGTACCTGTTATATTGGGGATGGTCATATGAGAGGCATACTTTTTTATTTTACTGTAAAAATAAACACTGTAATAGAAGGTGGTGTCTGAAACAAAGAGAACCTGGAAACTCAGGAGTAAATCTTTGTGTTTGTATTGGGTCTGGCTGAGATGGAGTTAATTTCCCGATAGCAGGCCTCATAGTGCTGTGCTCTGTATTGGTAGCTAGAAAGGTGTTGATAACACACCTGTGTTTTGGCTGAGCAATGCACAGCATCAAGGCTGTCTCTCCAACGTTCCCCCCTCACCAACAGGCTGGGGCTGGGTAAGATCTTGGGAGGGGACACAGCCAGAACAGCTGAACCAAACTGACCAAAGGGATATTCCAGACCATATGATGTCTGCTCAGCAAAAAAAGCTAAGAGAAAGGAGAAGGAGGAGGGGGTCATTCCTTATTATGACATTTGTCTTCTGGAGCAACTGCTACGTGTACTGAAGCCCTACTTCCCAGAAAATGGCTGGACATCACCTGCTGATGGGAAGTAAAGAATAAAGCTTTTGTTATCATTTGCTTCCACTCACTTATTAAACTGCTTTTATTTTGGCCGACGAGTTTCCTCCATCTTTTTTTCTCTCCTGCCCTGTCCTGCTGAGGAGGGGAGTGATAGAGTGGCTTGTTGGGCACCTGGTGTCCAGCCAAGGTCAACCCACCACAGTGTTGTAAGAAAAAAACCTCACAGAATAGCAGGGAGTGGAAATAAAACCCAGGTAGAAGTAAAGAATTTGTAGTCTGCCTAAAGAAGAATAAAGCTAGAGAGGGAGAAGACTTCTATCTTGGAAATAGAAAGAAATCTATAATGAAATTAAGACACATGAAAATGTGTACACTTCATAGGGAAAAGAGCAATAAATCCAAAGGTTCCTGTGCTCTAAGTGATAAAAAGTCTTATGCTAGCAATTATAAGATGATCTGAAAATAAAAATCTCTTATTTCTAGGCTATCGTCAGTCATATTAAGACTGTCACTAGACTTTTCCGTATATACTCTTCTGTTAATGGTGCCTGAGTGAATGAATGTGTACTAGCAAAAAAAAAAAAAGGGTACATCCTGAACATCTTCTCTGTTTCCAAACCTTCGTTTTTGTGGATTTCAGGAGAACTCTAGTCAGATGTGTATCTGAAAAGGATCTTCTCCCTGAAAGCGATGAAAGGAAAGACACGAACCCAAGAATTATATAGGTTGGAACTAACTACCTGAACAGCAAAGCAATACTGCACATTTTCCCACCCATCTTGTTTTTATGCTACCTTGTGGTGTCCCTTAAGCCGACAGGGATGGATAAGCCTCTTTCTGCTTCCCAAAACCATGCTCTCTGTAGGCAAATCCATAGGTTACAGAGGCTCTGACAGTGGCTGGTTCCTGTGTGTAATCATATTGCTTTATTATTACAGGGGATTATTTCAGTGAAAAAGCCAAAACTTTAAGGTTGATCTCCCTAGATCTGGTGACCTGTCAATTGTAATCTTTGAATAGTTTCTAATCAAAGCAACATCCAGAGCATGGAGCAGGTCTATAGTGTTAACGGAGGTTGCACTCTCTCTCTGTGTACTTTGCACTCCCAGCTTCCACTGTAGCTAGCGAAGGTACACCAGTGGCTACGCAGCCCAGTACTCACACTATTTTACCTGCACTCTTGATCTCAGCAAGCTCCAGACTATGCCTGTGGCTTTACTTCCTAAAATTGGGTCTAATTTTTTCAGCTCTTGATGTTACTTGGATTCTTGACTTTATGGCACCTCTTCTCTAGTGCCTGATAGAAACCAACGGCAACTGGATGTTCACTTAGCTAGCACAGGGCTCTCTGTTGGCTACATGCTTTGAAGAAGGCAAACAATAATTGCTAAGTGATGTACTGATTCCCTTGTGTGATTCAGGTTCCCTTTCATTTGAGCTAAAGCAGTATTTATTGAAAGGTTTATTGAAAGTATTTATTGAAAGTTAAGGTGACTTGAAAGAAAAGTTGTCCAGTCTTCTTGAATACAGAGAAAAAGAATAGGGAAATAAGCATGCTGTGTCATTACTGTACATGTAAATTTGAAAAAGTTTGTCTTCCTTCATCTAGGATTTCAAATAACTTTCAAAGAAGAATTTGTGTAAAGTTATATACAATGACTAAACTTTCCACAATGGGAGTTTCTTTACTCATGTTACTTTTAGCAGCTCTCCGTCACTTTTTTGGTGGATGATTGAATTAGGGTAACTGAAAGAAAGAAGATTATCTTGCTGTTATAGAGAACACATGGAGATTTGTGCAGCTGGGAATTTTGGTTCAAAAGTCACATGATCTATTTGGGGTCCACTATTTGTCATTGCAACACAGAGCTTTACCTTGCTTAAAATGGCATAGTAATACTATGGCACTCTCAGTTATAGCTAATGTCTGTATTGGTAATTTAGAGGAGGAAGACTATGACTGATAACCTACTTCCTTCCCTGAAATATGCTATAAATATTAAATACAATTATTGAAGCTAATCTGGCCCCAATTTCATGAGATTAGCTGCATTGATTTACAAATAGCAAGAGAAATCATACTTATGGTATACCCTTGTGCTTGTGTGATATAGCCTTCCTTCTGCAGCAGAGAATAGGTTCTTCTTTTTATTAAACAGTTTCTCTTGTGGATAGAAAATTACTCTCTGCAGAATACCATCACAGCTGTGAGTCTATCTGCAGTTGGATAGAAGTCTGCTCTGCCAGATAAATGGCGAGGCCTGAATAGCCCTTTTGTGTTCAAAAACTCTTCTGGGTGGAATATGGAACAGATTTTGAACAGGAAAGGAAAGTATTTCAGGCCAGATGGTTAATCTGATGGAGCCGTATTCTGACAGAAGGAAAGAGTAGTATTGTGTAGTTTAGCAGTTATGTCAGGGAGAGAAGAAAGCCCCTCTGCTAAGTTAATGGAGATCCATGATTGTGCTGGACTCCAGGGTAATATGTCAGTTCCTAATAATATGTAATGGGAAATTGCTAATGTAGTATGATAAAGTTTTCATGTTGTTTTACAGTTTCAGCATTTCCTGAGTAGAAATGGCTGGGATCCATATTCTTGCAAGCAATTCCTTATTAATTGAAGGTTGTATTTGTATCTGCATATGTGTGATCTGGATTTGGTTGACTTAATCTGTTTTTGTACTTTTTTATAACATGAAATCCTCGAGAGGGATTTCCTTTTAAATTGTAGAGCTAGAAAGGGTTGATTCATTTCATGGAAAAGATCGAAACTGAGATTACCAGCTCCTATTATAGTGTGTCTAACGACACCAAATGCAATCATTTATAATATTGGATTGGGGATCAGCAACTTATTAAAGAAGAGCAAAACCCAGTATAAAGGCTGATTTAGGATATCAGATAAAAGGACTAAGAAAGCCACAGCATCTAGGGAGAGGCAGCAGTGAAAGGCAGCAGCAGCAGCTCACTCCTGCTGAGATCCACATTTCCTACTATCTGGGCCTCTCAGCAAGGCTGATACGCTTGCCGATAAGATACCTGTGGTTTCTGAGAGGCAGTGTCTTCTGGTCCTCACATAGGTTACTCTTTGACATCTTGATGTCTAAGTTAAGAAAGAAAAATGCAGTCTGGCATGCTGCCAACTTTCTCATCAGAGAGTGGTCCTTTAGGAATCAGGACCTACTTTACATGTTGGTGTTTTATTAGTACAAACAATAAATGTAAATCTGAACATAAAATGCATGAATAACATGTTTCATTACAGCATCGTAAAAGAACCTTGATGAGAGAGCTTTATGGATTGTATTTGGAATATGTCTGTGGTGAGTATCCAAGAAAGGGATTTATTTACAGTATTGTTAGGCAGTTTATGGAAGTTCTAATTAATCTCTTAATTTTTAAGTGTGATCTATGATCTTGAAGGCTGAAGTCATTTGAGAACACTGTATGACATATACTATGGTAGCATGCATTAAAAAAATTAATTTCAGTGTCTCCTTTCAGTGCCTTACATCTAAGCATGTAAGTGCATTCTTTTGACATGTGATGTGAATCATTGGAATAAGAATTGGGTAAGAAACAGAGATGAAGGGACAGAAGTTTGTTAGTATGCAGATACAACTTAGAAATATAAAAAAGATAAGATGTAAAGAAATCTGGAAATGCAGACATCAGGTTTTTCAAAAGCACCTCATACTTAATTCTGTGATTATGTACTTACCAACTGAAATAGAGATAGGTGAGTAAATTTTAGCTCTTCTTTCAGATCATACTTCAAAAGTATCAAATTATTTAATTGAAATAAGCAGGCTTTTTATTTTCTACATCTGATAGACACATAGATTTCCCATTCATACAGTTATTTGCAGAATCATAGGATAACTCAGTTGGGAAAGGACTTCAGGGGATCATAGAATCGTAGAATGGTTTGGGTTTGAAGGGAAATTTAAGATCATCTGGTTCCAACCGCCCTGCAATGAGCAGG